>NW_024097523.1:0-237500 GCF_016545835.1 Crotalus tigris
GAAATGCTCACAACACTGGAAACCTCAGACAGGAGGAAGAGTGCAGCCGGGTGGGCAGGCAGGTGTCTTGCTCGGCTGTTCCTTGGGGGGCATTTTTTTCAGTGCCATTGCAACTTCTAAGAGTCACTAAGTGAACTGTTGTAAGTCAAGGACTACCTGTACTTTATCACTTTTTTCCTTTTTTTTTTTTTTGGTCATCAAGTTTTGGACACCTTGCTAGGTGACTGGTGGTACTCGGATGTTGCCATATTCTAAAAGTGGTACAATGGGTGAAAAGGTTGAAAAGCCCTGATCTAGTCTAACCCCCTGCTCAGGCAGGAAACCCTACAGAGAAAGGGTCACCAACTTTTTTGTTTTGGTGGCCCAGTGGGAGAGGGAGGGGCAGGGGCCTTACATGCGCATGTGCAAACATGAGTGTGGCCACACGCGCACGTACAGGCTGCGAGCATACGCATCATATAAATGGGGCTGCGAGCATGCACGCAAGGCTCTCAGTGACAGCGCGCCTGTCCTCCAGGCTCACAGCAATGCTACCACCAGCGTGAAGCTCGCACTGCTGCCCCTGCGTGAGGCTCATAATGCGGCCTGCAGCGATCCTGCTCCCGGCACACGGATCATGCTGTGGCCCACCTGCCACTTGCGGCGCTGCCATCTGCACAATACTAGCAGCGCTGCTGCCACCTGCACAACACTTGCATCAACGGTAGCATGAGGGGGGGGTTAGCACATGCACACTAACTACTCACGTGGCCTGGCGGCCAAGAGGCCGTGGCCCATAGGTTGGGGACCTCTGCTTTAGAGGCTTAACATGAATATTAATAAATACTATTCAGTGTTATTAATTACTAAATTACAGTGTCACTAAACCTCACAGAATTGCTATGAGTACCTGTCTACAGAAGTTAGGAGTCAGGCTAAATACATACCTTTAATAATTATAATTCCTCAAGCATTATACAGTAATGATGGGAATCTTTTGGGAAAAGTATATTTTTCAGGTTTAATGGCTAATAATTCCACTTTTATTTTTGGAGTAGTACCATAAAATTATATATCAAAGGAAAGATAATTTAATCAGGAAAGTAATGCAACAAAGTATGTTCAATTATCTGTACTGTATTCTATGAAAAGTTATAGCCAAATAACCAGAAAAAGGAAGCAAAACTTGCTTAGGTTGATATCAGGTAGCTTTCCTTCATCTGATTGTAGCCAATGAGCATGAGCATTTAGAGAGCCAATCGGGTGTCATCTTGTTTTGGCAATGAGCCAATCAGATCACAGTAGGATTCAGTTATTGATGTCATGTATTGAAGCTGAGAGGAGGACATTTGTCAATGTGTTATATGATCGCTATCAAGTTGATTGGTTTTTTTTTGTGTTCTTTCATTTAGTGAGCTTGTAAAACGTAATAAAATTAAAGTAATGATGCAAAGAGTTGACTGGTCGCCCAGAAAGCGATGTAAAATAGTATTATTAAGTGAACAAGGCTACAGTTATAAAGAAAGTAGAAGAAAAATGGGTGGAAACTTAACCAAAGATGGCATTTCTACTGTACACTTTTCCCAAATGGTTTCCACAATTTTGGCCACTATTGTAAGCCGGCTTCAGGTGCCACAAACTGTCTTGATCCATTCCTTTGTCACTTTATTTCTGTGTAGTTTTTTTTCTTCTGACCTTTATTTTTTTTCACCACTAAAACATTTTTCTCTCCATCACAGAATCACTACCATTAATGTCTTTCAACCTGTAAATATATCTTACTCTATTGCCTGCCCTTCAGAATTCTGGACTACAGTTCCTATAAGTATTAGTTTGCTATATTGGCTAGAAAATAAGCAAGCTATAAAATAACACATTCAGTGCATACCAGGGTGGGAAAGACTAGCATTATGTCAAAGCAAAGCAAATCATTTAAAGAAAAGCGTATTTGACCTTTCCCTTCTAAGCTATTAATTTAAAAACACATCTGCTTGCATAACTAGGGGCAGCCTTTTAAATCAGCGATCCATAACCTTTGTAGCTTGGCGGCCCGGCTGGGGACATAGAGGGGAACGGGGCCGTGTGAGTTCGACTTGTGTGAGTGGCAGGGCGGTGCACACGCGCATGCAGCTTGGCTGCAAATTGAGCTGTTGGCGCATAAGTGCATACCAGGCCAATGCTCACGCAAGTTGAGCTGTGTGCACATGTGTGCGTTGGCCTGCATCTCAGTTGCAAATAGGCTGTGGCCCAGAGACCCCTGTTTTAAATGACAACACAAAAAACCGGAACAGTTCTGATTCCGACAAAAGAAAAAAATATATTGCTTCAAAAATTCCCATGTAGCTAAAAATAAACATATTTCTTTAATGGGAAGAGCTCTTAAGGCTGTTTGTATCATTCACACACACACACACACACACACACACACACACACACACACACACCTACCTACCTACCCACCTAACTTAATGCAGATTGCAGAAAAATAATGAAAGCTGGAAAATATGCAGAACTTTGAATATTTGTAGCAATCCAAGAAGTCAAAACTGTTACTCTGTAGTGAATGACAACTACTTCAACAATCAATATTGTTAAGGTTGTATGTTCATTAATATTCACTCTGAAGATAAATATTGCAAGATAAGAAAAAAAAATCAGTGAATCAACATTCCGCTTACACATAAACTAGGTCTGCCTGGAAAGGGTATAATTTTGAGAAATGTGAAGCAAAAAAGCAACTGAGCTGTTTCTGTTATCTCAAAACATTAGTTTATGGGTTTAATAGCTTTGAAACCCAGTATTACTAAATTTACAATTCTGTACAGGTAGTCCTCATTTAGTAACTGGTTGCTTAGCATTCTTTCAAAGTTATCATGGACTTCTTAAAATAGGGTTCCCCAACCTGTGAGCTGCGAGTGCTCATGGTCCCACTCACATGAGCCTTGTTGCAGGCACTTACGGCCCCTCTTGCGTGAGCTGCACCACAAACATCGTGGGTGGTCGTGCGGACGCGCACACACACACACACACATGCACCTGCCCCACCCACAAAATCATCTCCTCTTTCCCCCCTCTGGGCCACCAACCCAGAAAGGTTGGGGAACTCTGCCTTAAAAGGTACTTATAACCTGACTTTGAAGTTCTGATGGCTGTACCACTGCCCTGTGCTTACACGATCGCATTTTGTGTACTTGGCAACCTTTACAGCCATTTGCAGGATCCCGTGGTCACAGTACCACAACTTTCAATGCTTTTTCTCAGTTTCTGGCACAAAATGCCAAGTGGGTAGATTTGCTTAATTGACCGCTGCATTCACTTAATGACCACCGCAGAAAAGGTCATATAGCTGTGCACAATTGTGTAATGACCAGCTGGACAATCACAATGACTTGTGACTGTAATTCTAGGCTCAATTATGATAAGTCAAGGACTTCTTAAATAAGTAGTAGCAGTATCCAATGTCATTCCACTAGTGCAGAGGTGTCAAACTGACAGCCCGTGGGCCAGATGCGTCATGGCAAAACAGCACCCACCCCAATGGGAAAAAAGTCACGATACGTCGCGACACGTCACGTGATGTTGTGAGTTTGACACCGCTGAACTAGAAGAAGGTGCTCCACTCCCTTGGAGAGAAAGTACCCTCCCTCTAATCCACTTTGGTCTAATCCAGTGATGGTGAACCTTTTAGAGACCGAGTGCCCAAACAACAATCCAAAACTCACTTATTTATCGCTGAGTGCCAGGTGGGCGTGGCCCACTGGGTGGACGTGGCTGTGGTGGTCATGGCAGACTGAGTGGGTGTGGCCAAGGTGGGTGTGATCACCTCGATGTTGCTCATGGGGAGGGACGCCTGTGGGGGCCGGGGAGGGTTGGGGGAGATCCAGGCAAGGCAGGGGCTAGGGCGGCTGCTGCCTGACACCATCTGCCCCCACACAAAGAGGCCAGTGAGCGCATGGGTGCTGGGATGCATCCGGCCACATGGGACCTCGGCGAGTTAGCGGGCAGCTAGCTGGTTGAAGAGGGACAGTTGCCATCTCCAGGGCATGGCACGGGTGCCCACAGAGAGGGCTCTGAGTGCCACCTCTGGCACGCGTGCCATAGGTTCGCCACCACTGGTCTAATCTATTTCTTGTTTAAATATTCTTATACCTAACCTATATCTAACTATCCTCCAAATATATTTCAAAGAGTTCAAATTTCCTTCAAAGCAAATTTTAGACAGAAAATGATAGGTAGTTTCATGTAAGGAGTAATCTGCTCATGTAATTTTGAATATTTATCATTAATATTCTATATCCATTAATCTTAGAACTAAAGAAAACCCCCCACAAAATTCACAAAAAAGAATAGTAACTAACACCTAATTGTCTTACAAGTCAAAGCTAGCCACTTCAATGCAAAAATATCTCAGTAGCTCTCTTCCAAATGAGAAATCTTTAGGAATGCCCAGATTCAGAGATTCTGTGAGGTCACAAAATGATTCTGTGCTTATGTCAGAATCTGGTTATATAAAATGCACACAACCTATATGTTAGATTTAAGCTGGTGATTTCTCATGTTAGGCAACATGAACATACCATAGGTCAGTATTAGCACTGCAGTTTCCTAATATCTTTCGGCAAATTTCCAGGGCTTGACGCTTATGCCCAATTAATTCTACTAATTTAATTATGCAGAAGCATGTCCAACATTTTATTTGTTTTTGGCTAAAGAAAAATGTACAAAGTAGAGAAAAATAAGGAATAAAAATAGTAACAAAATAAATTAAAAGCTCAAATAAAAAGAAATACAGTAAAATCTAATTTACCCAACACAGTTCACTATATCTCATATTTTCCACCCACACCACCTATCTCTGGGGGTTGACCAGGCTGAGCTTGAGGGAGGGGTCAAACATGTCCTAAGTCATGAGTTCCTCCACGCTGACAAGAGATCTAAGTCCAGTCCATCTTGAATGCCTTCTTAAAGTGTATGATTGTTTGGAGAGAAATGCATCTGTACCAGGCTCTAAATGTTTTAATTAAATAAAAGAATGAGTAGTTCTCCAACTATGTATGATTAACCTATTAACCTAAAATCCCTTCCGATATCGCTGTTTTACTAACCTGACAACTTATTATTCTAAATAGGAAACCTTCATTTTGTTTGCAAATAATAATAATAATAATAATAAAGATTCTAACTACCAGCAAGAATGAGACCTTACATTTAAAGAGCACCTGTCATTTCAGATCCATCATGGCCGCACCTATTAGCGGGCATCCACTCACCTGCTCCCCCAAGTCCCTCACCTCATTGTGTCTCTGCCGCATCACCAGCTGTCATATTAAAGTGGATGGGACTGTCGGTGAGTCAACAGCGGGTCAGAGGAGAAGCCGCTGCAAGACAGAGATGACAGTTGCTCTTTAAAAATTATGATTTAAATCGAGTTGATTTAAATCAAGCCTTTTTATTAGTGATTTAAATCATGGTTTAAATCGTGATTTAAATCAAATCCACCCTGTCTGTCAGCGATGGAACTCTCATTGTAACACAAGGGTTTCCTGTGCTATACAAAAAGGCCTCCTGACTAGAGAAGGAGAACCACAATAGCAATAGTCTTTCAGAATGGCTGCCAAGAATTCAGGCTGAAAATGTATTTAAATACAGTTTTCTAAATAAATACTTTCCCTCAATATTTATATCTACTGGACATAAAATCAGCATGGGATTTCTTTTTTAAAGATAAGCTAAATATAAATTAAATAAGATCATGTGTTATCTTGGTCTTCGAATCAGAGCTGGGAGTAATCTAGTTCAACTTCCTACTCACTGCAGGATTTAGTACATCTCTATTAAGCAAACATGAACTACTGCCAAGCCAAGTCTCATTCCTTGCTTATGCTTTTCATTTTTCCTACCCAGAAGAAGAGGTCTATATTTCTTCTGGTTAAATTCTACTCATTTTGCTCATTACTCAAATCACTCTGGACTTTAAAAATATTCTTTCTCCTGCAATGATAAAACCTATCTCTTTCAGCTTTTAATCATTTACAGACTTGATAAGCAACATCTGAACTACCTCATCAAAGTCACTGATAGAAATGCTGAATGATTGCCATTAACAAGCACTCTGGATGTGGTTTCTCAGCCAACTGTGCTACCTCATCTATATTGTATAATTTTACTAAGGATATTACAAACAATTTGAAACTTAGACAAAGTCCAGATTCACTAAGTCTAACTGTTCTCCTGATCTATTAAACTAATGATTCTATCAAAGATGGTAAAGTTAGCCTGTCACAATCTGTGATAAATGTTGGCTCCTGTAAATCACTGTATGCCTATCCAGGTCCTGACAAATGTGCTGTTTTATCTGTTCAAGGATCCTACTCAATATGAACATTAAGCTGGCAACTTTGCTGTTTCCCAATTCCTCATTCTTTGCCTCTTGGAAGTAGGAACATCTCCTCTCTTGGCCCTGAAGACTTGAAAATCATTTAAATTCTTTTCCCTCTCCTGGTCTGTCATAAACTGCAGTTTCCTCCGACGGTATAATGATGATTGGCTAGGGTTCCATTTCCCTTCTGAAACTTAATAATGCAAAATAGTAATAAAAGAGCAGTTTTGGTCTTGTCAAGTGGTTAAAGCATCAGGTTAGAAAGCCACAGACTATGAGTTCTAGTCCCACCTTAGGTGTAATAGCTGGCTGAATGTCCTTGGGCCATTCACTCTCTCAGCGCTGCTTAACTTACACGGTTGTTGTCGCGGGGAATTAGGAGGAAAAAGATATGTGGGATATGTGTGCCACCTTAAGTTATTTGTAAAAATAATAAAGGCTTAATATAGAGAGGGTTGTGATGGCTGACAATTAAGACAGGGGTTGCCAACCTCCGGTCCGTGGACCGGTACTGAGCAGCGGCATGCCAGCAACCAGTCTGCACAAACAAACAAAACCCCATCCGTGGGATGCAAGCAGAACACAAAAGGGGCGTTGACTTACCTGAACGCCTTTTCTCAGCACGGAGATGGATAATCCACGCAGTGGGTTGAGACTGTAGTCCTGGCCAATCAGATCAGTCAGCCAAAGTTGCCACGCCCCGTCTTGGACCATGATCCTCCAGTCTTGACTCGAGCGCAGCCATTGACTGACAGTAAGACGTTTTGGTTCCACTAAATATACCCTATTATTCTAGTCTATAAGGGTGGGTGTGGATTATCCATCTCCGTGCTGAGAAAAGGTGTTCAGGTAAGTCAACGCCCCTTCTCCAGCACTGGAGATGGATAATCCACGCAGTGGGACATACCAAAGCCTATTGTCCCTTGGGTTGGGGAATAGACTGGTCCCGTGTGCAACTTTGGTCTAGCACCTGCTGGAGGACCCTCCTACCGAAGGAGGCCTCTGCAGAGGAGTACCTGTCGATTTTGTAATGACGAATGAATGGAGAGGGCGAGGCCCAAGTGGCTGCCCTGCATACCTCTTCAATAGAAGCCTGCATGGCCCATGCTGCTGAGGTGGCCGCACTCCTTGTGGAATGGGCCGTGATATGCTTGGGGACTTGCAAGGACTCCGCCTGGTATGCCCCCGTGATGCATGCCCTAATCCACCTACCGATGGTAGAAGACGAGACCTTCCGGCCCCTAGTAGCAGGGTTGAAGGATATGAAAAGCGCTTCCGAGCGTCGGAATTCCGCTGTGCGTGAAATGTAATGTCTTAGTGCCCTGCGTACGTCCAAGGTGTGCCATTGTTGCTCCAGGGGATGAGCTGGGTTTGGACAGAAGTCTGGTAGGACTATTTCCTGTGATCTGTGAAAAAGGGAGTTGACCTTTGGAATGAATGAAGGGTCTATTCTTAGGACTACCTTGTCCCTGTGAAAATGGCACATGTCCTTCCTCATTGAGAGAGAAGCTAACTCGGATATCCGCCGAGCTGACGTGATGGCTACCAAGAATGCTACCTTATGGGTCAGATAGCGAATGTCACATGTTTTGAGTGGTTCGAAGGTCGCTCTGGTAAGAGCTTGTAGTACTCGTGGTAGTTCCCACGATGGATACCTATGCACGGTTGGCGGTCTGATGTTTGCAGCCCCCTTGAGGAAGGATCGGATTAAGGGATGCTTGCCCAAGGATTCACCGGGGCTGGCAGAAAGTATAGTTGAGAGGGCGGCGATTTGCCTGCGCAGCATGTTTGGCGAGAGGTCCCTCTCTAGGCCATCTAGTCTAGTAAAAATTCTAGGATCTTGGGAATTGTGATCCCTTCGAGTAACAATTCCTGTTTAGAGCACCATGATTGGAAGCTTCTCCACGTGGCCTCGTAGATACGGTTCGTGGAGGGGCGCCTTGATGCCTGTATGACCCTAATTACACCCTGTGAGCAAGCCCCCTTGGCTAAAATTGACCGTTCAAGAGCCAGACGGCTAGTTGTAGCCATTGTGGCTCTGGGTGGGAGATCTCCCCCTGCTTGAGGGAGATCCTCTCCGGAGGAATCCGCCATGGATTCGTGCGGGAGAGACTCCTCAAGTCTGCGAACCAAGGTCTCCTTGGCCAATAAGGGGCCACAAGGATTACCTCGGCCCTTTCCCGCAGAATCTTGCGTACTACCGCCGGAAGGAGAGGTAAGGGTGGAAACGCGTACAGGAGCCCCCTTGGCCATGGGCTCCGTAACGCGTCCGTCTGCTCTGCTCCCTTGGATGGGAATCGGGAGAAGAAGCGAGTTAGGTGGGCATTGGAAGGAGAGGCAAAAAGGTCCACCTGGGGAAGCCCGAAGCGGTGACAGACCTCCCTGAAGATCCTCGGGTGTAGTTGCCACTCCGAGTGATCTATTGTTGATCTGCTCAACAGATCTGCTTGGATGTTTGCCTCCCCCGATATGTGGTCGGCCTTTATGGAGGCCAGATTTTGTTCCGCCCAGGCCCCCAGTAGGAGGGCCTCGGCCGAGAGCGAGCGAGAGTGTGTGCCCCCCTGACGGTTTATGTGGGCCTTGGCTGTCACGTTGTCCGTCAGGACCAGTACGTGCCTGCCTTTTATGCTGCTGTGAAAATGCCTTAACGCTAGGTGAATAGCCCGCAGCTCGAGCCAGTTTATGTTGTGTCGGAGATCCACCGCTGACCAGCGGCCCTGTGTCCACTTGGTCCCCAAGTGGCCTCCCCAGCCGAATAAGCTCGCATCTGTTGTGACTACTACTCTGTCTGGTTCCCTGACGGGGGACCCCCTGAGGAGAGCTGGAGATAGCCACCACCTGAGGGAGTGTCGTACTCTCAGAGGTATGCCTACCCTCTTCCGGGATGCACTGATTTGTTGTCTCTGAAACGGGAGCATGAACCATTGCAGTTCTCTTGAGTGCAACCTTGCCCAAGGAACTATTGCTATGGTCGATATCATCTTCCCTAGCAGCTGGGAGAGGCAGACCAGCGTCACTGACTGACCGCGGCTTACCTGTTTTACGGCTTTCTTTATGCTGCTGAGGCGTTCCTGTGATAGGTACACCTTGCATTCCTTTGTGTCTATGACCGCTCCCAGGTGGAGTATTCTCGTAGTTGGGGTTAGATGGCTCTTTGGAAAGTTCACCGAGAAGCCGTGGTCCTGCAGCATTTTTATCACTAACTTTAGGTCCGCCCGAGACTGCTGGGCGGACGATGACTGGATTAGAATATCGTCCAGGTAGCACTGGACTCTGACTGGTACGTTTCTTAGTTGTGCTGCCAGAACCGCCAGAATCTTGGTGAACACCCTGGGCGCTGATGACAGGCCGAATGGAAGTGCCCTGTATTGAAAATGGTGCCCCCTGTAGGCAAACCGTAGAAAGCGGCGGTGAGCCAGAGAGATAGGGATGTGCAAGTATGCCTCCGTGAGGTCGATCGATGCCAGAAAATCCCCTTTCCTTACGCTTCCAAGGATGGAGCGTAGTGTCTGCATTTTGAATTTGCGGTATTTTATGTAGAAATTTAGCCTTTTCAAATCCAAAACGGCTCTCCAACCCCCCGAGGGTTTTGGGACCACGAAGAGGATAGAATAAAACCCCTGGTCTCTCTGGTTCATAGGCACCGGCTCTACGGCCCGTATGTTTAGAAGGTGCTGAACGGCCTCGTTCATGAGCCTTCTCTTTGTTGGGTTTGTGGGACAGGGGCACGGGCGGAAGCGGTTCGGGGGCTTTGAGAGAAATTCTAGATATAGACCATGACGTATGGTGTTCCTGACCCATACGTCCGTGGTGGTCTCTTCCCACTGGGGAGCAAACCCTGCTAGTCTGCCCCCTATGGGAAGGTCTGGGCGGGAGTCATCTGGTACGGCGGAAGGGGCGGTTGTTCCCCCGAAAGGGCCGTCTTCCCTGTGTTTGCCTATGTCTTGTGTTCTGTCTGTCCCCCTGTCTTTCCCTATCCTGTCTAGCTTGGAAGGGTTGGGAATTTTGAAAGTAGTTGACCCTGGCTTCCGTACGAAAGGATTGTTTCCTTCCCCAGGAGCCGGGTCTCTTGTCCTGCCTTTTAAGCATGTGTTTAAGGACCTTGCGCTTGTCCTTGTTCTCTGTCAGGTATGGCGTTAGTGCCTCACCAAACAGCTTTGCCCCTTGGTACGGAGCCGAAGCCAATTTCCACTTGGATTTGGTATCCGCCTGCCAGTTCTTTAGCCAGAGGATGCGCCTGCTCGTGTTGTTTTGCCGCCATTGCCTTGGCTGAAAACTTGGTCGCTAACAGTGTTGCGTCCGAGGCATATTCCGTGGCCGCTACCATTTTGCTGAGTTCCTGATGAGTGCGTATATCTTCCATGGGAACCCAGCCCTGTAGCTCACGGAGCCAACAAAGTGTGGCTCTGGTGAAAAAGGACGCGGAGGTAGACGCCCTGGTAGCCCAAGCTATTGCCTGGTGCGTTCTCCTGTAGTTGGACTCACTCTTTCGGTCCTCGGCTTTAAGAGCCTCAGCAAAATCTCCTGATATGGCCGTGTCCG
Source organism: Crotalus tigris (assembly GCF_016545835.1). NCBI lineage: Eukaryota > Metazoa > Chordata > Lepidosauria > Squamata > Viperidae > Crotalus > Crotalus tigris. The sequence goes on from NW_024097523.1 coordinate 10,901, forward strand.
ATATCAGGGGACCTATGGGTTCGTCCACCACTGGCACCTCCAATGTTCCCTCTAGCTCCCTTGCTACGTTAAATAGCTTCCTCTCCGCATTGCTAGGAAGCGGTAGGGAGGTTGGCGCTGCCCACTGTTTCCTTATTGTGTTTAGGAACATGGTCGGGCATGGTATGCGGTGTTGAGTGGTTACCTTTTCGGCGAACGTCGGCTCAGCCTCCGTGTCAACTGTGACAGGCTCCGCTGGTGTCCCATGCCCCAGATGGGCTGTGGCCTCAGCCTTGCGCAGAATAGTAACAAAAAGAGAAGGGTTAAACAGGCCGCTGAAGGACGGCCCTTGAGGTGAGGTGTCCTCCTCCTCCTCAGACATTTGAATCCCTTGTGACGTACCTGGCTGGTCCAGGTAAGCTTCCTCAGAGACCGACGAGTCTGAGACGGAGGAGAGGTCCTGATGGTCCTCCGTTTCCTCCCGATGCCTCGTTCTAAGTCCTAGAGGCTTGGCTTTTGAAGTTTGAGCCCTGGCCTCAAATGCACGGTCCACTGCCTGTGCTATTAGGGTAGCTAGCAGATCCCCCGTCAATGCAGGAGGAGTGACCATTGCCTGCGACCCTGCAGGTGCTGTGGTTAGCATGGTCCTCGGGGTTTCCTGTAACCTCCGTGGGGAGGGGGATCGGGAGAGCGATGAGAATTCGCCTATCCCACCCTCTGTTTGGGACTGTGATGAGCTCCCTAATGACCAAATGGCCCGTGGGGATGAAGGGAGACCCAGCGGTAGATCAGGACCTATTCCCCCATTCTGCCTATTTTCAATTCTGGCCCTTTTCTGGGCTCTGTCGAACTCTTTTTCTAGGGCTTGGTGTCTTCTGATTGCCTGTTTGTCAGCCTTCTTTGATGACTTCCTTGCAGCCTTTCTAGGGGCTGCAGAGGATTCCGAATCCTCTGAAGCAGGTGCTCCAGAGGATGAAGGCGGGGCTCCAGTGGAGGGAATGATTGCTTCCTCCATTCTCCACTAACGCTGGGCCGCGATAGGGGGGACCCAGGTAGTAGGAGAGCTCCAACTTTGAGTAAGGACAGGCGCACTACTGGGGGCGTCTGGAACTCAGGAGCAGACTCTGCAAATTGTCAGAGTTAGTCACTGTGCACGGATAAGAACAGGCACGCTAATGGGAATGCCTGGAACCCGGCTTGACTATGGTGGGTAAGGACAGGCACGCGACTGGGGATGCCTGGAACCCACCACTAAATCCAGAGGCGTACGGGCCACTAATGGGGGACCCGAAGTCTGGAAGGAGCCAAAGGCAACTAAACACAGTTAGTTATGAAAGGTTCTTATTTACTTTAGGTAGAAGACACCAAGTCCTGGAACCAGTAGCTATGTGTCTGATTTGAATGTCTCTGAATGAATAATAGATGCTTTAGTACCCCAGTACTGCTTGCCTATTAATTCACTCCAGCGGCTGAACCTAGCTTTCTTAAGGAACTTTAACTCCCCTGTTTGGACAAAAAATATGGCCGCCGCTGCCAGGAAACTACTGCGCATGTGTTAACAAGGCTGCCTATGCCACGTGCGGGTGTAACAAAGAGCTGCGCGTGCTTCCAGCTGTGCAGACAATGGCGCCTCGTTTAAAAAATCCTGAGCAGCCTGGAGTGAAAAGACTGCTCCTTCGCACGCCAGCTGTTTCCCTTAATCAATCTCCCTCCCAGCATGCGTCCCCTTTGTCCTCCGCTTCCCTTGCTAACTGCTTGCCTTTCTGTCTTTTTTTTTTGTTTGTTTGTTTGTTTGTTTGTTTTAAACGCGAGGGGTTGCCCGAGCCTCCCCGTTTGTTTAAGGCGGCTGCTGGCTGCTGGAAGGTGGCTGGGGTTGGTTAGGGAGGGGAGTTAGGGATTTCCCCCTTTTAAGTGGGGGAGGTTTCCCCTGTAGGAATCTGACTTCCTGAGTTTTACAATTTAGCAAGGAAATTTTTGAGTGGTCAATTAAATTGAATTAAATTATCTCTAATTAACTTTTAAACTAAGCAATTTCAGCTACTAGAAAAAATCCCCCCTACTGGAAAGGAACTATACCTGCCCAGGAGCCAAAAGTTGTAGATGTCTCTTCATGGCAAGATCAGTCAAGACTGGAGGATCATGGTCCAAGACGGGGCGTGGCAACTTTGGCTGACTGATCTGATTGGCCAGGAATACAGTCTCAACCCACTGCGTGGATTATCCATCTCCAGTGCTGGAGAACCACACATTCTCTGGTCCACGGAAAAATCGTTCTCCACGGAACTGGTCCCTAGTGCCCAAAAGGTTGGGAGAGGTCCCCGACCTTTTGGGCACCAGGGACCAGTTCCGTGGAGAAAGGTTAACTCAGAGACATTGAGCTTGTCAGCTGGAAAGCTGACAGCCCAGTATTATCTACCACAGTCCTGACCACCTAGCAGTTCTGAAGCATGCAAATACAAATAGTTAAATAGGTACCACTTTGGTGGGAAGGTAACAGTGTTCCGTGTGCCTTGGCACATACTGTTTCCCTGAAAATAAGACCCGGACTTTTTTTTTTTCCTTCCTCCCCCAAAAAAGCACCAGGTCTCATTTTTTGGGGGGGGTGTCTTTTCCACTCATCTCCAGCATCGACATCCCCACCCATAGGAAGCCTGGCTGCAATGGTAAGCTCCAACCCCTCCCCAGCTTGATTTTTAGGCGTGTACCTTACCCCAAACTAGGGCTTATTTGGGGGGTAGGGCTTATATTAGATCCAACCCAAAAAAAATCAAGCTAGGGCTTATTTTGGGGGTATGTCTTACTTTTGGGGAAACATGGTAGTCATGCTGGCCATAGATAATGCTGGCTCTCTCAGCTAAGAGATGGAGATGAGCACCGCCTCCTAGAGTCGGACATGACTGGATAGGGGAAACCTTTTATAAATTACTAAATAACAATAAAAAAGTTCTGTGTTCTCAACATTATCTATTACCAATTCATCCTTTTCTCCTTACAATGTAAGGGATGCTTATTTAGAGAACTGCAACTAGAATACTTTCTTTCTGAGGATAATGTATTTGATAATGTATTAGATATTTTATCTGTTGCTTTTGGCACTCATGCAAGTTTCAGTTCATTCTAACCTTTAGCCTTTTTTGACACAATCCCTCCAGTTTTTATAATCATCTATCTTTTTCTTGAATTATGTGATTTTTCTTTCATGTCTTCAGCATTTTTGACATTTCTATTTACTTCTTCTGTTTAATTGTGTCCAAATCTTAGAGACTGCCTAGACCAGTCCCTGAAGTTTTCTTGCCAATGTTTTTCAGAAATGGTTTACCATTGCCTTCTTGAGAGTGACTGTCCAAGGTCATCCAGCTGACTTTGTGCCTTAGGTGTGTTTCAAACTGAGGAGCTCATGGTTTCTAGCCTGAAGCTTTAACCACTACATAAAATTGGCTAATACTACTTCTTCTTAAAAAATGTATTCAATATTTTTTTTTCCAAAAGATTTCCTATACTTCCTGGACACTTTTCTTCTTCAGGTTTCAAACCACTGGATTCAATCTACTTTCCATTGGAGCTTATTAAAATCCCATTTTCTGAAAACCAGTATATAAATTTGAGTCATCTTAGGTCCTCCAAATTTCACAGATTCAAAGGTAATATTCAATTAAAATTCAAAAGGTAATATTTGCCCAAGATATTGTTTCTTCAACCAATTACCTCCCCTTGATGAGAATCACTTCCAGGATGAGCAGACCCTTTTTCTTTCTTCCATTTTCTGAGAAACAAAGTTCTCGGTAAGGGAACAAGAACTATTGTGCCTCTACCTCTTGGCAGATTAGATTCATAGTGGTTTGGGGGATAATTGAAATATCCATTATTGTTGTTGTTGTTATATTATATGCTTATTTAGAGAATCACAAATTTAAAAATATAATGTCCCATGGCTTCACAGTTATGAAGAAGCAAAGACAGAACATGATTTTCAGTTCCTACATTCCTGCAGCCTCAAGCACCTACTAGATAAGGACTTAAAAGAATGCATTTTCTAAAGACACAGAAAAGTAGCTGTTATCAGATACTGAAAGTAATAATTACAAGCAAGATTGCTGCCCTTCGGCCAAGGGATTTGGCATAAGAGGGAAGTGAAGGAGTTATTATTGTTATTGATCAGAAAAGGAACAGGAACAAGAAGCATCAAAGCTTACATTAGACAAACTGATTACTCTGGGTCTTTTTACCTATACTTTTATGCATTCTATTGATTTTACCTCCCAACTTTTATTCTATATCTACTGTACTATTATCATTCTCCAACATATAATCAACTATTAGTTCTTCTAATGTATTTAATCATGCTGCTATATTATCAATAATGGCTGTATATTTAAAGCGGGAGCCAGATTGAGGTACCCATTAAGGCATTAGGCTAGAGTTCTACTTTTGCCTTACGCACAAAGATATCTTTGGATCAGTTACTCTTTCTCAACTCTAGGAAGATGGCAATGCAAACCATTTTCAAAATCCTGCAAGGACTAGTCCAGGTATTCATCAGGAGTCAAATCTGACTTAAAGGCACAATAAATAAACAAATCCATTTAAATCACTGCCCAGTTTGTCTTTTATCTTTGCCTCCAAGCTTCTTAAATGTTACCACTTAGTCTTATTTCCTTAGCACCACTTTTGACATCTCCCCATTTGTGTCCTCAAAATTTGATTCCGTCTTCTATGGTCCAATGAAACTGTTGTTATCTAAATGATTATAACATCATCTTCCAAAATACAACTTCTCAATATTTTTTTTCAGCACTGCCACTTTCAGCTTCAGCTACATGCTGTCCTTCTACCAAATTATTTAATATGGGGTAGAGGAAGGCTTCTGCTTTTCTTTTTTCCACTGAAGTTTCTTAAGGATGTATTCTGTATCCCGTGTATTCTCTCTCATATCCATGAATGAATTTGCCACCTTAGAGGGCCTACCTCTATTTATTTATTTATTACCTGTAGCTCCAATTACAGAACATTCCTCTTCCATTCATCCCCAAATCTCTTCCCTAATATATTTCAGTTTCAATATTTCACCACCATTAAATCCAAGAGCAAAGTTGCCTTTCCTTAAACTCTCCTCCTATATACTGCATCAAACAAATCAGAACCAAAGAAAAGAATCCCCACCTTTCATCTTTGCTTTTTTCTTTGCACCATGTCCAACCAGTTTCACAATTTCAGATATGACTAACATTCTTTCTCACTGACATAATCAAAGTCAACAGACCACCTCCCTTCCTGAGCAGATCACATTAAATTCCTCACTGGGATGTTATTTACTATTTAATCTAAGTCTAAGAGGTCATCACTGCTCCTACCTTCAAAGTCTTGTCAGACCACCCTCAACATACATCTATCATAACCTTTGCGCTTTCAATTCTGCTACCTTTAGATACCTTAATGGCTCCTGCTTCTTTAAATGACTCAGTCCCTCAGGCTTCTTACACGTTCAGCCTCCCCTCCTCCAAACCTATTGTTTTTGTAATACCTCTGACAAGATCTCATTCCTGAGAATAAACCTAATCTGAATAAAATAGCTCAATTTCTATACTCCTCTGCTTTTAGCAGCTTTCCGGAGGAAAGCAGATTATTAATCTGCACATTATAAGGAATCTGGAAAAAAAATTGTTACTACAACATCTGACATTTCTGTCAATGTAATTTTGTCCGTCGTCACCCGTTTCCTAATTTTGTCCGTTTCCCGTCACCCTTTGAGAGAAGAAGAAACCTATTTTCGGAATTGTCTATGAAGACTGACCGTTTCAACTTCGGTAAAAGCACAATACCCTGCTTTAATAAGGGAGGACCGTGTAAAATAAAAAGGCCGTTACATATTCAGGACGGCCGTAAAGATAACCCCAGCCTTCTCCCCTCAGAGCCCACACTCCAGGGAAACTGCAAAGTCCTTAACTACGCAGCACGTTGATAAAACGAACCGCGATGCCGGCGATGTACAAACCGCCCTTTTTCCCCCCCAGCTTCTTCTTCCTCTTCCCAAATGCCGCCTGAAATCCCAGCCAGCCTCCCGCGCCGCTTCTTTCTACTTCCCCCATTTTAACTTACCCGGAGACGCGTGAGATGGAAGGCCGTTTGAACCCCGCGGGACTACTGCGCTGCATCTACTCCAGCAAAAACGGCTTCGAATCCCACCCGCCGTTCAGTTTGAATCGGAACAACTGATGGCCTCTATTAATCGTGATTGGCTGAGCTGTACTGGCGTAACGAGGGCAAGCGTGACGTCACCACCACCTCTTTGTCCGATTAAGGAAGCATTCTCAGCCAATCACGATTAGAAGAGGCGCTCTGAAACGGGAAGCCTGGGGCGCCTTCTTTTTCAAGGGCACGGCTGCCCATACCTTTCCTTCTCCTCTCCCACCCAGTGGTACAGTATCAGTACTTTTATAGGTACTTTATATTCCTCTGAGAACAATTTTACCCAGGATCTGTTTTGTGCCCCTTTCCTTCTAGGAAAAGAGGGTGAGTATTAAATGGAACAACAGGGAACTTTTAAAAGCTTGACAGAAATCACATTCTTTTTATAATTTGCATAGTAGCTAGAACATAAAAAAAGGATTTAAAAAAAAAACTTTGTCGTGACTCTGATCTCTATAACAACATAAATGCATAAATTAAACTATTGAAAGGAAAACAGTACAGGAACATATTTCTGGCACAAGTTTTAAAATCCACAAGAGAGTTTTACTTTATTAGAATAAATCAAAAGGTAATAAAACAGTAAGCAAGGTTTCTAGAGAGTACCACTGGGCTATATAATAAATAAAACCTGATGGACAGAAGACAAAAAAACCTAAAGTTGGCTTAATGTTGAGATCAGAAAACCCACATCCAGTTTTCAATCTTCCTGACAGTTAGAACAATTAATCAGTGGAACAGCTTGCCTCCAGAAGCAGTAAATGCTCCAACACTGGAAGTTTTTAAGAAGAGACTGGACAGCCATTTGTCCGAAATGGTGTAGGGTTTCCTGCCCAAGCAGGGGGTTGGACTAGATGACCTCCAAGGTCCCTTCCAACTTTACTACTATTATTATTATTATTATTATTATTATTATTAACTGTAAGTTTCTTCAGTACAGGCTGCATTCCTGCATTCCAGCCAAATAAGCTATGAAGGGAAAAGTGCAAAGAAGAGCAGCAAAGATGATTAGAAGGATGGAGATTAAAACATATGATCAACTTTTGCAGGAATTAGTCTAATGAAAAGAAGGATTAGGCAGTGTTTCTCAACCTTGACAATTTTAAGGCATGTGGACTTCAACTCCCAGAATTCCACAGCCAGCATTGCTGGCTGTGGAATTCTGGGAGTTGAAGTCCACATGCCTTAAAATTGTCAAGGTTGAGAAACACTGGATTAGGGGGTAACAAGATAGCGATGTTCCAAGTATCTCAGGGGTTGCCACAAAGAAGAGGGAGTCAAGCTATTCTCCAAAGCACCTGAAGGCAGGACAAGAAGCAACGGGTGGAAACTAATCAGAGAGAGAAGCAACCTAGAATTAAGGTGAAATTTCCTAACAGAACAATTAATCAGTGGAACAACCTGCCTCATTGGAAGTTTTTAAGAAGAGATTGGACAACCATTTGTCTGAAATGGTATAGCGTTTCCTGCCTGAGCAGGGGGTTGGGCTAGAACCAAGGTCCCTTCCTATTCTGTTATTTTGTTATTCTGCCTGCAGAGTGCCCTTAATTGCCTACTCACCAATCAGCCAGCCATACTCTGCAGTCTGATTTTTCCACTTTTCCACTCAGCTACTCCCCGTGCTTCTTTCTCAATGGGCTATTTTGAAAAACCTTATTTTATTTATTTATTTTAGAGGCTGTCCAATTCAAACAGTTTGAATGGCAAGATAAAAATAATAGTGCTCATACCTGGACATTAGGAACTGATTGATTATGTGCCAGGAAGTTGGTGTCAACTCTTAGCGATCATTTAAACAGATTTCTTGTGTGATGAGCTGTCTTTAACCTGGTTTTCCAAGTCTTCCAATGCTGGCTCCATCACCACTGAAATTGAGTCCCATCCACCTTGCTGCTTGTCCTCTTCTTCTCCTTGCTTCACATTTCCCAGCATTATTGATTTCTCAAGAAGTCTTTGCATAATGTGTCCAAAGTAGGATAATTTATGCCTGGCTGCTATGCCTCAGGTGAGGACTCTGGATTGATTTGTTTCATGTTTGATTTGTTTGTTTGTCAATTTGTTTGTTTACTTGACTATTCATAGTATTCCCAAGAGACAGAAGGATCTGGACAGACGTGAACATTGGGCACTATCTAACAAAATGAAATTCAATGGTGAAAAAGTAAGGGTCTACATTTAGGCAAGAAAAACCAAATGCACAGGTATTGTATAGGTCAGGCATGTCAAACTTGCCACGTCACGTGCCGTCGTGCGACGTATCGGAGCTTTTTCGCCTTTGCCGGCAATGGGGTGGGCGCGGCTCTGGTATGATGAAACCGGCCCGTAGGCTGGCAGTTTGACACCCCTGGTATAGGTGGTACCTTGCTCAATAGTAGTAACTATGAGAGGGATCTTGGAGTCCTAGTGGACAATCACTTAAATGTGAGCCAGAAGTGTGTTGCAGCTGCCAAAAAAGCCAACACAGTGCTAGGCTGCATTAACAGAAGGATAGAATCAAGATCACGTGAAGTGTTAATACCACTTTACAATGTAAGGCTACACTTGGAATACTGCATCCAGTATTGGTCACCATGATGTAAAAAAGATGTTGACACTTTAGAAAGAATACAGAGAAGAGCAACAAAGATGATTAGGGGACTTTACAGAGAAATATGTTTCACAGAGAAACAATCAACGTTAAATTAAATTTATATTTACAAGATTAAAGCACCAAAGAAAGAAGTTTTTCACACTCAGCTTTTAAATAGACCAAATAAACTTTAGACTGGTTGATGTCCTTGTACTTCAATTGACTGGAAAATTACTGGTAGTGAAAATGGGGGAGGGGGGGAATAAATCAAATGGAAAAGGAAGAAGCTCATTTAAAAAAAAACAATTTCCTATTGGGTTTTTAATCAGCAACCTTTTATTTATAAGGCAAATATTTATTGATTATTCTATTATCCAGTAAGGTTAAAAAGAAAGGTCTCATAGGTATTGTAGGTAATGGTAACCACTGGTAATGATTATGACAACCATTGGTTCAGAAAAGGTGGTCCTTCTTTTGCAAAGCAGCCAATGAACTACTGAGATTAGACTGTCGCAAAAATGAAAGCCCTCTATCCCAAACAAGCAGAAGGATTCAATCCTCCATAAAGAAAATAAACACCTGTGTTGCTTTCGGAGAAAGTGGAGGGTTGAAAGATGGTGACATTGTCCATTCTATCTTCAGAAATGATTGTAGCTAGTTTAGGCAATGGAATAAGAGATAAGCCTGGATCTGCCCTTTATCATATGAGATGGACTTGTCCTATTGCCCCATGTTTGTTTAATATCAGTAAGCTGGCTGTTACAAAGACCGATATGGTTTATTAATTTGAATGTATTTGTATTTATATAGTATACCTAATATATGGAATTTATTGTTATATGAAGAACTATATATTTACGAAGCATGGGGTGCAACAAAAAAGGATTATTCCTTGATTTTGGAAAGACAATTTCAACCTCAAGACTACCTTTGTTCACTCTCTGTTTATGAAGAGATTCTGCATTGATGTAATGGAAAGATTTGTTAAAATTGTTCCACGTTGTCAAGGTTGAGTAATATTGTGCTTAGTGATTTTTTTTCCCCCCTGTGCTTTTGGTGGCCTTTCTTGCTTTCACTCTGATTTTTGTGTCCTTGTGTTATTTTTTTCTTTTATTTTTAATTTTTTTTTCTGAGCCCATTTAGCAATACGTACATACACATACAGAGAGAGAGAGAGAGAGAGAAAGAGAGAGAGAGAGAGAGAGAGAGAGAGATCTACTTTCTAATACCAAAATTATCTTGCAGGTCTTTTAATAGTGCACTAAAGCTACTGTAATAGAGTCAATTCATCTTGCTACTAGTTATCCTCTTCTACATTTTCCTTCTACTTTCCCAGAATTAGTGTCTTCTCCAGAAAGCTAATGTGTTCAAAGTAGGATAATTTGAACCTGGTCATTTGCAGTTATCTGTGTGATCTCTAAAAGTTAACAACAACGTGATGACCCATAATCAATCAGTCTAAATTGTATTTTGCACCATACTTTAAAATTGGCAATTTCCTCATTCAGTCAGTGTTCCTATCTTTGTAGGTACAACTTCATGTAGGCATTGGTGATTTGGTTTTTTTATTATTATTATTATATCAGAGCTGGCTTCTAAGTTTATTCCTTCCAATCTAGAGTGCTTTAGGGTTACTGAGGTATTGGTTTTACAATGGAAAGCAAATTCACCCAGCACTTGACATTATTATAAGGCAATGACCTTCCCATTGATCAAGGTTCTCCTCTAAGGCTCACTCACAAGTAAGTCCCATTCAGCAAAGGTCACTTCTGGGGTTAATTAAAATTTCCTACTTGCCAGTTCAACCAGTGATGAACAGCCTTGTAATTGCCCCTTGAATAGACTCTGTTAATTGCTTTATTGTCTGTTTCTGTTCCTTAAGGGAAAGAATGTAATTACTGGTTTCTTCCATTTTTCCCGTTTTTTTATATTAGAAGGCAAAGCTATTTCTCTATATATAGAAGTTAAGGATAAATATGAAAAGAAACCAATAATTCCTTTGCCCTGTGGGAACAGAAACTGATCTTAAGGAACATGAGAGGACAATAGGAGGAATATAAGAGCGTGAATGAAAGAGGAATAAAGGAATTTAAATTTAAAGTGCACTTATAAAACTTTTGAAACAGAAGGCCCACAATTGTACTATAAAGCATTGCTGTTGCCGATGATTAAAGTTTGTGTTGCTGTGTTGCACTATTTTATGTCACTCCACTCACATATCCATGATAATAAGGAAGCAGGTTCCTTTTCTAGAGAAGAGTATCTCTGACAGCCTATTGCAATTTCCCACTGCTCACAGTAATGAACTAATCAGAGTCCCGCTTCTCAGCAATGCTAACATCTGTAAAAATGCCTGCTTTAATTTTACGTTTTGTTCTACCCATCTGTTTTCATTCATTGCTTAGTGCAGTGAAGTTGCTAAACGTTTAAAGTAGTTTTAACTACAATGCGCAGCATCTTTTTGCTTTAAAACTCCCCACCACACGTATAATGCAAAATTATCTTGAATTGCACATTTAACATTCAGACCAAATACAGTCACAGATATAAGGATGACATTATGGTGACAATTACTGTTTATAAAAGATTGGTGGAACGAGCTTTTTGTCAATAAAAAAGCATCTCTCTCCCTCTCCCTCTCTCCCAATCAGAACAATCACTAGAAGGCAAGAGAGAGCTAGATATGTATATTTCCCTCTGTTACTACTTGTCAGGACAATCTAATAGTTTACGGATTCTAAATCAGATTTAAAGCTGTGATAGATATGTTAACGAAAACATTAATCAAGGGTGTATCCTTGAGAAAGAATCAGAAATAAAACTGCCAATACAAAATCATTTTCTATAAATCTACAAGCAGAATGTTACATATAGTCTGGGTTACTGCATGTCATAAAAATACCGCAGGATTAGAAAATCAGAAAAGGCCAATGAACACGACAAAGAGCTGGGTAAAGCTTTTCTGTGTGAAAGAATGCAAGATATGGGGTTGGGGGTTTTTATGTTAGAAAAAAGAAGGCATACAGGGTATGGAACTAGTTTAAATTATGCATGGTGGATAATTGGAGTGAAACAGCAATGATTCATAGAAAGAAAATGGACAGCAAAATATATAAAAATATAGAAGTTTATTTTCTTATATGTCATGCTGAAAACATGAAATATTAGGCTCAAATACTGTGAGCAAACCTTTGAGAAGGACCTCAGTGCTCTAAAAATATTGTACTTATCTTTATTTTCACTTCAGGCTAAACTGAAGAGATAAACTGAAAGCTCAGAAGAAGAGAGCTGAATTTTCAGCTTTGTGTTCAAATAATAATGCCAAGCACAACATTTATTTAATAATCTTTTTTTTGCCAGGGTGCAGTATAAATGAAAACCAAGAGTTAGCAAATTCTATCCAATAAAATTAGTTTGCAAGATTGCAACCAATAAAGCAGATACTTACAACTAAAACTAATCAAACATAACAACCATGCATATTTAAAAGTCATCTTACGACACTGAAGAGTCCCTATAATTCCATAACTTATGTAAAACAAATACTAGCCTGGAAAATGACAAATTTAATTGGACTATGATGGAAGAAACAGATCACACAGTAACACATTAGTCAAAGAAAAATGTATTCAAAGGCCATCTAGACTGTCACAGGGCACAGGACAAGAGAGAGCAGATTCCTGAGTCACAGAAGCAGAGTTCTAAAAGACCAGACCTTGGAGACTAGAATGCAGAACACAAAGAAGACTCTGCCTGGGAGCAGTTAAGGTGTCAAAAGAGTTGGAAGAAGAAATGAGAGCAGACAGCTCCTGGAGGGGAGTGTCTGACCACAGGACTCTCAACATAAGCTCCAGTAGTTGAAAGTGATGTGTGACTCAACTAAGGAGTCAGTGAAAAGCATTGCAATGGAATGAAGCATAAGAATAACAGAATAAAGTTCTGGACTTAGATCATGGGATGAGGAAGGAATTGGAAACACTTGCCTGAGACTCCTGCAGGAATTGAACCATGAAACAATCAAAACATGCACCAATAACACCACCATTTCCTCCACCAAAACTCTCCAGATTCTATGATCAAATGGACATATGTGACACTTTCCGTAAGATCAGTCAATGAATGCGAAGCCACATGATGTTCAATAAAGTACATCAAAATTGTTATGTCCCGAGCCTTGCAAACGGCTCGGGGCGCTTGCAGGCGGTCCCGGGCAGGTGCAAAGCTGCCCGGGACCAGACAGGCTGTCGCCAGCGCCGTGCGCATGCGCGGGTGCTGGCGCGGGAAAAGTATTGCATTGACCCGGGAAATGTCTATATAAGAAGCTGAGAGGTTTTGGGAACTGCTGAAGCCATCTACTTGTAAGCTGAACGCAGAATAAAGAAAACTGAGAACTACAACTGCTTCTCGTGTCTTACATTTCCGCGAAGGACTCAACACTGGCGACGAGGATGGGATGCCTTACATCGCCTGGAAAGGAAGAAGTGTAAGCTTACCCAAGTGAGTCCTGAGCGGCGGAACGGTGTCGACTCGGCAGCTACTCGCCAATCCAGTGCGCATTCGGGGGTAGGCTGGCTGATAGACCCGTCTCCTGAAGATGGCAAAGGTTGGAAGGCTTTCGGAGTTCGACGTCTCACATCCAGAGCGGTGGGAGTCCTACGTAGCCAGGGTGGAGAACTACTTCAAGGCAAACCAAGTGAGGGAAGAGAGCTTGAAGGCTGCCACCCTGCTTTGTGTTTGCGGTCAAGACGCCTTCGAAATCGCAGAAAACCTTGCAGCACCTGTTCCAGTAGAGTCTGTCAGCTACGCAGATCTGAAGAAGCTACTGAAGGAGCACTTCCAGCCCAAGATGTCCGTCATCGCATGGCGCCACACCTTCGAGCAGAGGGATCAACGATCCGGTGAGTCGGCCAAAGAATACATCGCCGCATTAAGGAAGGCCGCCAAGCACTGCGAGTTCAAGGACCTCGAAGAACGACTGAGGGACCGATTCGTGTGCGGGTTAAGGCATCGAGATCTACAACAGAGACTTTTCGCTAAAGAAGAATTGTCCTTCCAAGATGCCTTAAGAGAAGTCACCGCAGAAGAAGCAGCAGGCGGCGCCATCAAGAACATGCGGCCGATCAGAAACAGTCCAGAGGTTGCATCCGTGCACCAGGAAGACGTCCAGGGGAACTCCGAGGAGGATCCGGACGAGGAAGTCGACCGTCTCCACCCCACGAAGGAAGGAAATCAGAAGGGAAGCTCTTCAGCTCCACTCAAGTGCATCGGCTGTGGAGGTCGCCACAGGAGAACCGACTGCAAGTTCCGCTCCGCTACCTGCCGGGCATGCGGCAAACAAGGACACATTGCAGCTGTGTGTCTGGGCCGACGAAAGGTACAACCTCAGGAAGAACTGCGCCTGAAAGGTACCAGGGTCCCCAGCCAGAATAGGGTAGGGTTTTGCGCTTCGCGAAGAAGCATCCTTAGGACAGGCACACACAAGCCCATTAAGAAAAAGCTGTCACTCAAGGTGAAGCTACAAGGGGTTCCATTAACTATGGAACTAGACACAGGGTCTGCCCTTTCAATCATCTCCTTGCATACATTTAGGAAGATTTGTTCCGGAAGTGGAACTCAGGCCAAGTTAAGGCCTTCTGACATTGTGTTAACAGATTTTCAAAATTCAAGAGTGTGTGTTAAGGGGGAGGCCACCCTTAACGTGCAATACAAGAATTTTGAAGGTCCACTAGACTTATTAGTAGTAGGGGGTGAACGAACGAGTCTCATAGGACTCGATTGGTTTAAGGCCCTGGGGACTCAACAGGACTCAACAGCTTACAAACACTCGACCTACAGGAAGTCTGCAAAGAATTTGCAGATGTTTTCAGCCCCCAGCTGGGCACATTCAAAGGACCCCCTGTGTCCTTAAAGCTAGACCCCACTGTCAGTCCCATTAGAATTAAAGCAAGAAGGGTCCCTTTTGCTTTAAAGAGTAAAATTGACACTGAGTTAGACAAACTGATCCAACAGGGAATTCTAGAACCTGTTGATTCCAGCCTTGGGAGACCCCCATTGTCACGCCTCTAAAGGCAAATGGGGACATTCGCATTTGTGCTGACTACAAATGCACTCTTAATAAGGCATTGCAGCAACATGCCTATCCTGTTCCTGTGGTCAGTCATATTCTGGCCTCCCTCAAGGGGGGGGGCGCGTTTTTGCAAAGCTTGACCTAGCTCAAGCGTATCAACAGCTGCCTGTTGATGATGATGCTGCTATAGCTCAGACTATTGTGACCCACAGGGGAGCCTTTAAGGTAAAAAGGCTACAGTTTGGAGTGAATGTCGCTCCTGGGATTTTCCAAAGCGTAATGGAAAACACACTACGGGGCATACCGGGGGTTTGCCCCTACTTTGATGATGTCTTAATTGCAGGAGACTCCACACACATTCTAGCTGAAAGGCTAAGGGCTGTTCTGTTAAGATTCAGGAAAACAGGCCTCAAGCTCAAAAAAGACAAATGCAAGATTGGGGTGCCTTCTACTGAATTTCTGGGGTTCAAAATTGACGCTGCTGGAATTCACCCTGCTGAATCCAAACTAACTGCTATTTTAGAAGCACCTAGCAAAGTCTAAGGCCGAACTTCAGGCCTTCCTGGGCCTCCTGAATTTCTACAATTCCTTCCTTCCACATAAAGCCAGTGTGGCTGAGCCTCTTCACAGGCTACTAGACAAGCAAGCAGTGTGGCACTGGTCACAAACACATGAGGCTTGTTTTAACAAAGTCAAGGCTTTGCTCACTTCTAACAGTGTACTTGCACACTTCAATGAGTCCCTTCCTGTGTGCATCGCTTGTTGATGCCCCCTTACGGGGTAGGAGCTGTCCTGAGTCACCTCAGGTCTGATGGAACTCAGGTTCCTGTTGCATATTACTCCAGAACATTGTCTTCTGCCGAGCGCAACTACGCTCAGATAGACAGGGAGGCTCTGGCTGTTGCTGGAATTAAAAAATTCCACGATTTTCTATATGGCAGGCATTTCACGGTCTTCACTGACCATAAGCCTCTGCTGGGACTGTTTACCACACGTAAGCAGACTCCCCAGATCATTTCCCCCAGAATGCTTAGGTGGTCTATTTTTTTGTCTGCATATGATTTTTCTTTACTCCACAAGCCTGGGAAAGAAATGGGCCATGCTGATGGCCTCAGTAGATTGCCTCTGCCAGTAGTAGAAGCTGACCCTGCGCCAGCTGTCAACATTCTATCAATCCAAGCCTTGCCCTAGCTCCCTCTTAGTGCCAGGGATGTTACCGCTGAAACAGGTACAGATCACACACTTTCACGTGTCCGCTCCTGGGTCCTGTCCGGGTGGCCTGAGCACTGCCCTAGTCCTGAGTTTCAGAGTTTCTGGTCCAAAAGGAACGAGCTGTCCCTTTCTCAGGGTTGTCTGCTTTGGGGAAACAGAGTTGTCATTCCCACCTCAATGAGGACTAGGGTCTTAGAATCCCTCCACGAGGGTCATCCTGGCATTGTTCGTATGAAGGCTCTTGCACGAAGCCACTTGTGGTGGCCTGGTTTAGATAAAGATATTGAGGCTAAGGTACACGCATGCCACCTGTGCCAACGATCTCGCCCAGAGATGCCCCAAGCTCCTGTGCATAGATGGGAGGAAACACAGTCCCCATGGTCTAGGGTGCACATTGACTACGCTGGGCCCTTTCAGGGCCAGTTCTTCTTGGTCCTTGTTGACAGCCATTCAAAATGGCTTGAGGTTGTACCTGTCTCATCCACCACCACTGCAAAGACTATTCAAGTACTGAGGGGGATTTTTGCTGCACACGGGCTTCCAGATGTCATTGTGTCTGACAACGGCCCTCAATTCACTTCCTCCGAATTCCAAGCTTTCTTACAGGCTAACATGATTCGTCATGCCACGTCTGCACCTTTCCACCCGTCCACTAACGGTATGGCTGAACGTATGGTGCGCATCACGAAGGACGCATTGAAAAGACTCACCTACGGGGACTGGCATCACAGGTTGGCTGACTTTCTCCTTTCTTATCGCACCACACCGTCTACTTCTACAGGGAGAAGCCCATCTGAACTTCGTTGGGGGCGTCAACTTACTACTAAACTTGACCGGTTGCATCCGGACAGACTGCCTTCATCTACCTCACTTCCTAGGGCACCTAGACAACTACTTGTGGGTGCCCCGGTTTGGGCTCGCAATTACGGGCCTGGTCATACATGAGTCCCCGCTTCTATTTCCAAGGTCACAGGTCCTCTCTCCTACGAGGTAACCCTGGACAACGGTCGTGTCCTGCGTCGGCACATCGACCAATTTCGCCCTAGGCGGGACCTTTCAGATGAGACTCCTGGGTCTTTTCCAGGGGGGGAGGGGGACCCTTTGGAGCAAAGGGAAGGGCACGAGTTGCTGCCCATCTCCACTGATGGAGCCACTGACGGCCCATTTCAAGCTTCCGCAAGTGCTCCGAAAAGGAATTCATGGAGCTTACCCACACAACAGGCACTCACGCCTACTCCAGCCAGGAAGTCACCCCGGGGGCATACTCACTTTCCACACACATCACACAACACTCCAGTCACAGAGGATACCCGGGAGCATCCCAACAAATCATTCCCCGCAAGAGAGCTGGCACACAATCCCCAGAGTTGGCCTGACCTTACCCCTAATCCTACAGGGGGTCAAACTTACAGGGAGGTGGTCGAGGAACCAAGTCCCGACCGCAACACCTCTAGCCCAAATCAGGGAGTAACTGAGTTTGGGAAGGTACAGAGACCCACACGAGCCCGGACACAGAACGGGGCTTAGGGATTGGACAGCCTCCTGACAGGTCTTGGACGGACCTAGGAGGTTCTATAGAGACGCCCAGCAGTGGCTATCACTTCAAGGGGCCCGAGGGCCTACAGCTAGGCAGGTCAACCAGGTCACAAAGTGACAGAAGCCCTGGCCTGACGAGCCCGGTGGGCGAGCAAGCAGGCCAGGCATTGGGGCAAAGTCCTTGGAAGGCACCAAGGCATGATAAGGGGAACAGGCTCTTGTCACCCCTCAGTCAGGGAACACCTGTCAGAAACCCAGAGCTGAGAAGGTCACAGAGAGCAAGGAAGTCTCCTAAATACTTAGAGGATTACATAACATTGCTGGCTAAACAAAAGCCAGGTAACGGTAGGAGCACTGAGAAGCAGAACACTGTATAAAATAATGATTATATGTTGGTAGTAGTTTTAGCCCGGGGGAAAGGGGTGTTATGTCCCGAGCCTTGCAAACGGCTCGGGGCGTTTGCAGGCGGTCCCGGGCAGGTGCAAAGCTGCCCGGGACCAGACAGGCTGTCGCCAGCGCCGTGCGCATGCGCGGGTGCTGGCGCGGGAAAAGTATCGCATTGACCCGGGAAATGTCTATATAAGAAGCTGAGAGGTTTTGGGAGCTGCTGAAGCCATCTACTTGTAAGCTGAACGCAGAATAAAGAAAACTGAGAACTACAACTGCTTCTCGTGTCTTACATTTCCGCGAAGGACTCAACAAAAATATTCACCAATAAAGCCATCAGTCCCCTCCGTCAAAATGCTCCAGAATCTATCATTAGTCATCAAATGAACATATGTGACACTTTCTGTAAGATCAGTCAATGAGTGCAAAGCCAGATGATGTTCAATCAAGGTATGGAGAGTGCTGGTAAAGGCAATTGGAATAGTCCTAGATACTGGAGGGGAACACATTATAGAGAATAGGAAGAACAATCAGATCAAAATATCACAATCTTTATCTTATCTATATTTGAAAAGTGATAAGAAGATATCCAAGACAAAATGATAATAAAATTGATCACACATTGTCATCAAAAACCACTAAACAGTGGTTCACTTTTCACTAAACAGTGAAAGGTCTAAGTGTCACCAGCATAGTGGTGAAAGTGAAAATCTTCATCACTAATCAAGACATCCCTGGCAATATTATAAAGATTAAACAAAGTAGGACATAGGACTAATACTTGAGAGATACTCACTATTGTAAAGGTGAGAAAAGCTAATGAACACCTGCCTAAGATGTGTAGTGGCCTAAAAGATAATAAAATTATTTTAAGCATCCACAGTAAGGGTGAGAGAGGGAAATATGGAGGAAGCTCTTTCTAATATCTTACCAGGATTCTCTCTCTTCTCAGAGCTGCAGATGTACAGATGTACATGGTGAAACAAGCCTAGCTATTGTGAAGTTTAGTAGCAATATACAAATTCAGGAGATTGTTAGACAGTATTAATAAATAAAATAAACTTCTGGAATGACATTCTCCATGAGAGCCAGGTGATTCCCAACCTGATGATGTTCTGGGAAGCCTTAAAGACCTAGCTGTTCTCTCAGGCCCTCAGCTAAGGCAGATGGAACCCAAACTTGATGTTAGTTGTACACATATATGAATCTGTAGCCAGATTCTTCATTTGGTTTTTTCCCCTTGTCTTGCTCCATTTAACTTGTAATTATATTCAGTTCTTTATATTGTGAACTGCCCAGAGTTCCAGAGTCACATGATGCTAGAAGGAAGGAAGGAAGGGAGGGAGGGAGGGAGACTGTATAGAGGAGGAAGATATGCTAGAAGAGCACAAAATTGTCTGCAGAAAAAAAATTAAGTCTATAAAAGGATAGCTGAAATTAGGTGAAAGGCATGAATCATCAGATCCCGTTGTATAGAAACAGCATACATCAAAAGGATAGAATAAAAATACTCTCTAGCTGGTGAAGAATCAATATGAATATTAAAATGCTCATAAAGCCATGAAGGACAGGAATATAAAAAAAAATACCCCCAAACTCTTCTAGAAACACAGTTATTGTGAAATTTGCCCAAGAGGACAATAAACAGAGGCCACCATCAATTTGAATAACAATAATCACACTTTATGCCTGTTTTCTTCATATTCTCACATGTAAAAATTTCAAAGACAAACCATTATCAGCTTCTGACCAAAGTCAACAATTTAAATAATATTCACAATGTTAAAAAGAGGAGAAGTAAACATATGAACTTAGCATTTGTGCTTGATGTCTATGGAGATTCTCAGTCATCCAGGTCATAGTTGTCCCAAAGGTGCTTTTTCAAAAGACAACTACACTTTCTTTCTTTCTTTTCCTTCTGCTAACATCCAGATGACTGCAAGGAATATAAATCCTTCCATTCTCCACCACTCAGTGAGAACTGAAGAAACTTCTTGCATAAGAAGCAAAATGTCTTCAAGGAAAAACAAAAAAAGTCCAGTTGCCTTTTGAAAAGGCACCTTTGAGACATTTGTGCTTGAGCAAAAGACTTAGATACAACCCAGGAAGAGACCAAAAGCTGGAAGCTCAGCAAAGCCTATACACATTCCTTTGTTCGCCTGATTGTCCAGCTTTATTTCTTTTGCCCTCCCCAGGATTTTTTTTTTCCAGAAACCCAAATACTTTTCCTAAGAATAATAACTAGAATAGAGAGTTGACAAAAAAAAAAAGTCGAATAATGCTTGCCCTCCAATGATAAAAATGCAATGCTAAACTAAATAATGGACAATTTACCATTGTTGTTTAATGGCATCATGGGGGCACTCAGCCCTCTGTTACCCAATAGTAGCAATCAGAAATTGCAGAGCAATTTGTCAGTAAAGTACAAGAGTGAGTATGTTTTTCTACTGTCTTTACATTGTTGCTTTTAAAAAGCTTGGATTTTTTTTTAATGGCCTCTAAAATATCTCCTTGCTCCATTGATTTTTAATTGTGAAAAAAAAGCATATATGAAGCTGCCAAGAGCGCCTCCACCCCTTAGAACAGTGGTTCTCAACCTGTGGGTCGGGACCCCATTTGGGGTCGAATGACCATTTCACGGGGGTCGCCATTTTTTTCCCTTTTCCCTAGCTGTCCTATTCCCTCTTATTGGTGGCCACACCCACTTGAGGGTCACCACAACATGGGGAACTGTATTATGGGGTCACGGCATTAGAAAGGTTGAGAACCTTTGCCTTAGAAAAAGGTCCACAATACAGTGTATGTGAACACAAGAATGCCTAATAATCAAATAGGATGGTGTCAACAGCATACGCAACATGTATTTGAGCAAAATGAGATCACACTGAGCTAGACTAGAGCAAACTGTATGAGCCCCATATTGTGGGGGTGGGGGGAGGAGAATATGGATAAAACCTCTTGCAAATTATCAATCTCTGCCAATTAGGTTTTAAAATAATGCTCAGGCATCATGGGTAAGGGGGAAACGGACTTTTGAGAATAGGCATAAGGTCAGACCTACCATTAAAGAGTGAGGCCTAAGCCCTAAGCAAACATGCTAATGTATTCCTGTTGTTATTATTATTTTACTGCCAGACATAAGTTTCTGAAAGGTTTTTGTGCCTCAGCTCAGGGGCTGTAGAGGAATGCAGAGCTAATGAAAGAATGTAAGAACTATTTTTTTAAAATAAAAAGTTTTATTGGTTTTTTCCCATTTTAGGACACAACATGGTAGTCAGGATGTCAAATCATTCAAAGACAAAATCATATAAATATAGCTCAAATTAATTATCAAACATTTCCTCTCTGTTTCCTAAATATAATATTGCTTATTAAAACTAATACAGTTTTAGGTAAAGTTCAATCAAACAAAAATCATCAATCACATGCGATTATAATAATCTATATCCTGTTTTTAAGCTTTACTAATTACAGTTGTCATACTCCAATTATGTATCAATAATAGATCATTCATTGAGACTAATTTTTTCCTTATCACAAATAGCTCTTCCGCTCTCTCTATTACAACACAGTTATCATATTTAAAATAATAATATAAGTCCAACAGATACCGTTCTATTTTTAAAAATATATTCTATTATTTCATCAATCTACATCTGTAGAAAATCTTTTTAAGCCCTTGATAAAGTTTACACCTTCAAATACTTATTAACTATAATATCAGGAAATTCCCATCCTTCATTCATAATTAAATCAGACAAACTCTATCAATTACAACATAATTATCACATTTAAAATAATAATGTAAGTCCCAAAAATACATTTCTATTTTTAAAAATATATTCTATCATTTCATCAATCTACATCTATAAAGTCTTTTTACCCCCGAAAAGGTTTACTCCCTCAAATAATTATGAACTATAATAACAGTAAATTCACATCTTTCATTTGTTATTAAATCAGACAAAATCTCTAAAGCCTTTTTAACTCATCAAGTAACATTTTATGTCACATTTAAACCTGACTCTAGCTTTCTTTCTATGCCAAGTTGGTTCCCATATTAAAGCTTTTCAGTTATCAAACCTCAAGATTTGATTACAAAAATTTCTAACCAATTCAAACTGAACAAATTTTCCTTCCCTTTCTGCCAATATCATCTGAGTATTATATTGACTTTTACTCGATGTTATGGTTATAAGTAAATTATCCACTTTATTGTATTTTCCAGAGGGCTGTGTCTGAATTGTTATTTTTGGTAATTGAACTGAGTCAGTTACAGTTATTTCTTGGTCATCAAAGTTATCCATCAGTTGTAGGTAACGTTGTGTAGAATTAGTTGGCTCAGTGGTTTCCACATTTTCTCCCAAAGTAGATTCATAATTGGGTTGTAAGCATAATGTCTCTGTCTCTTTGAATTGTATGTCTTGATGTATAGAGGCCTGTTCAGGATTACTCTGTTCATCTTCTATTATTCCTTGTTCCATAATTTGATTCATTATTGGAGGGTCAATGTGAGGTTTCAAGATAGCATCTTTAGGTTTTCTCCAAGGTTTCCAATAAGTTTTGAAGTCTTCTGTAAGTTCTAATATTTTTTCCAATATTAAATCATAGTCAAGATGTGGATAACTTTCATCCATTTTGGTGGTAGACTAGCCTATTTCTTTATAAGAGACTGTATTTGAAAAAGACCCACAAATGTCCGCCTCGAAAGGTCTAATAGCCAGCTTCACCACCCAGCTGTCAAGTTATCTTTTTCTCTTTTATTATCATATAAAAATCCAATCCCTTTTCAAATAACAGGGAGAAGTACAGTTACAATTTCACTTTTTGCCACCAGTGGACTATAAAGTCTTTTTTCCAAATTAATAAAGTTAAAAAGAAAAAAAAGTTTTCTCTTTTTTAAAAAAGTTAACAAGAGAGGTATCTCCAGCATTATCAAATTGAAAAAAACAAAGTAACAATGTCCCTTTTTTCTTCTTTTCCCCTAAAATCACCCCCAAAAAAGTCCAATAGTAGAAAAAACAACCATAAAAAATTATTAATCTTTTTCTTTTTAGCTCTTTTTCCCGTATAGGCAGCCGCCGCTTTCTTAGAAAAGGGAAATAGTCAGGAACTCTTTACAGGTTAGCGAGAGAAGGAAAGGTCTCATCCAGATTCACGACGGTGGTTCTTCATGCTTAATTGTTCTTTTGACTTGCGGTTGGTATGGCTGGTGATCGGCCATTTTACTGGCCGATCTTCTCCGTCGGCCCTCAGAGTTAGCTCAGACAGCTGGAGGAGCCTCAGCTCCTCCGCAGCTGAGCACAACCTCCTTGACGGTAGTCACACCCTCCAGGGCGACTTTCGACCCGCATAAGGGTCTACTGGCGGAGGGAAGCTAGACGATGAGAAGACGAGTCTCTTTGTGCGGCTAGAGGCGCTGCAATCTGGAACCGGAAGTCCGAATGTAAGAACTATTAACAGAACTGTTAAGAGGTATTCAGGGAAGATGTAAAGAACAAAATAGTCCAGAGAAAAGGAAAAGCATGAGGAAGAGATTCAAAATAACCCTGCCTTGATTCTGTATGAG
This sequence comes from Crotalus tigris, assembly GCF_016545835.1. Classification (NCBI taxonomy): domain Eukaryota; kingdom Metazoa; phylum Chordata; class Lepidosauria; order Squamata; family Viperidae; genus Crotalus; species Crotalus tigris. The sequence goes on from NW_024097523.1 coordinate 34,406, forward strand.
ACAGGAGGCATAAGAACAATAAAGTAATATTCCAGTAGATCATGATATGTCTATTTCTTGAATTGGCCTGCCTTGAAGGGTTGGCAGATGCTTAAAAAAACCCCACTTGTTTCCTGTTGGAGTCTTTTGGACCGTGACTGGAAAGATTGGAGCATTTGCTGTTCTAGGTCAGATAGCAGCAAGCAGTTTAGAATAGGCATATAAAGGCAGATCCATACGTTTCGCTCTTCAAGAGGCTTTCAAGGAGAAACAGTTTGATTCCTCCACTGAGGACAAACAAAATGAAGGGAACATATAAGAAAGCAACAACTGAGATCAAAAGCCCCAACTCTGAAAGAAGTTTTGCTTTTAGAAAGAAAATGAAGGAGAAACACAAGGAATGAACAGTTGAATAATCCAGTATATTATTTTACATCTCTAGACCCTGCAATTTCATGCAACCTCTTACATGTGAGCAAGCTCTGTCTTATTTCAACAGCTAAAGCAGAAATCATCTTGACAGAACAGAACTTAACAGAATAACAGTTGGAAGGGACCTTGGAGATCTTCTAGTCTATCCTCCTGCTCAAGCAGGAAACCCTATGGCAATCAATGGGAAACAGTATTAAAATGGAGATTGTGTATTCTTGTCAGCTCTTTGAGGTAGACTAAACCAGGAAACCAACTCCACACATTTGATTGGAATTCTGATACAGTCTAAAGCAGCGTTTTCCAAAATTGGCAGTTTTAAGCTGTGTAGACTTCTACTCCCAGAATTCCATAGCCACTGCTTTCCATTCCTTCTATCTTTCCCTCTTATACCTGAGGGAATTACATTGGAGTTCCTTGCTAATATTTTGTGTCCTGAGCTGAAAACATGTTTTTTTGTAATTGTCTCTGCATAGTTTCTCCAAAGTCCTCTCTAGTTTCTCTATAACACTTAATGAAATCCTGTAATAATTCACTTAGCTATAGCAGTCTTTTTCAAGCAAGATATTCTCTTACAATGTTGGGAGAAACAAACTATTAAGCTTCTCCTTGACATTATGCTAAACATGAGCTTTCCAAATACTAACCACTTCCTTGTTTTGGAACAGGATGCTACATAGAAGTCTCTCCTTACATACTCAACTAGATTAGCTACAGCCAGGGGGAAAAAATCCATATACACACAGAAGCAGAACATAAAAACCAAAGCCAGTAAGTATATCTATCAGTGTTTCAGGATTTAAATTCTAGGTCTTTTCCTCTTGCCTTTTAGAATCAGTACAAATTGGACCATTCTTTTTACAATCTTGAGATTAGGGTGCATCTGTTCAGTGTTGACATAAGAGTCCTGTTTTCCCAAGGAATTGTTGGTCCTTGCTTCTCTAACTTCAATCCTTCCATCTGTCAAATCTAAACCTATAAAACTCAGGATGATCACCAGCTGGCAGCAAAGAATGTGCCATATTGTTTTGTTACAAACCAGTGATTGTTTGGAGCCAATGTTCCTCACTCTAACTAATATAGGTACAGGAATTGAAACTAGGCAGGGAAGAATATTAGTTCTAGTCACAGTTTTCTTGACTCGTTATGAACATTAAAAGAGACTGCAACTAGAACCAGGAAGTGTTTAATTATAAGTCAAAGACAGTGGTGGGATTCAGCCAGTTCGCACCACTTCAGCAGAACCGGTAACCAATTTTTTTGTTGCCCAGGCCCAGAATGGACTTCCGGAAACGGCACCCAGACAGAGAACCGGTTGTTCACATATTTGAATCCCACCACTGGTCTAAGAGCTTTTCAAAATCTCAGTAGTACTTGCTTGTTCAGAGTAGACTGGCTTATACTGCTATCGCATTCCAATATCCATCAGATGTTGTATTATAGTTTAAATGAATATATGGGTTTTGAGAACACCATATAACTATTCCAGTAGCAATTGTAACTTAGCTTCTTCTTTTTTTTAAAAAAAAAAAGATGTCTGCAAAATCACCCAGTTCTGCAACTAGGGATCTGTTCCACACATACTTTGCACATAGGGTCTCTATGTGACCGGAGAGTCCTTTTCCTGAAGATGTTCACATTTCATTTACTGAGTAAATGGAAATGGGGAAGGGCAATATTAAGCTTGTGAAACTAGGAAGAGAGTTGTACAGCCTCTTCCCTGACTTGTGAGATCAGCTAAATAGTAATTATAATGTCTAAACATTGGTTTAATTAAAAGCTAACTACTACTGAGGCTATAGCTTTACTTGATTGCTTCTATAGTAATTTCTATTGCAGAGAACTTTCCAAAGCAAGCTTGTACTGGAGAACAACTATTTTCCTTATCTGTAAAGAATGTGAGAAAAGCAGCGATTTTTGCCTTAGATCTTCAAACTGGATTGGCTAGTTATGAAACGTTCCCCTTGTGTTTTCTCCACTTTCTTTGATTATGATAAATGACTCATTCAAGTGCTCCAGTTTCTCAGTCCCCTTTCCCAAAACAAAGATATTTGAATACATAGATATGTTGTTATTTCTGGCAATCCTTAACAGATTTTTCTGACACCATGATTGAGATGGTGATGATGATGATGATGGATTTATTTAGAGATAACAGATGGGACATAGGATGAAGAGTTCACTTGTTATAAATTAAGAGGAGGTGAAAAGTTACAAAAAATAGTTTATACTTATTGTGGTGAAGGTTGGCAGTCATTTCTTTATCCTTCCTTCCTTCCTTCCTTCCTTCCTTCCTTCCTTCCTTCCTTCCTTCCTTCCTTCCTTCCTTCCTTCCTTCCTTCCTTCGCAGTTTTACTCTTTCTTTCTACTCTTTTTTCTTCTGCTTTGCATTAGTTTTTACTATTGTGATTATAATCTTTAAAATATCTTAAAAAAGAAATTGAAGTGCATCATACTTTGACTTTTATCAGCACTTCTAACAGATTACTCTTACTACATTAAACATATAGGATAAAATTTTTGAAAGCAGACTAAAAAACTAAACTTCACTAACACACACACACACTTCTGCAGACATTCCAAAGATTTTTTGCCTGTGAAAGCCAGTTTTAGGCTTGTCCAAATAAAGAGGGTTCAAATTTTAACAGCCTGCACAGACCAGGTTAGCTTCAAAACGCTTCTGAGGTCCAATCTAAGATGCTCACAATCCAGTCTGCAGTGAGTTATTAATCATAGCAATGATAACCAATGTGTTATGCTGGTTATAATATTGAACTAGGACTAATAAAAACCCCAGTCATGGGAATTCACTAGGTGACTTTGGCTCCAGTCATCTCTCTCACATCAGCCTACTTCAGAGAATTGTTGAGATGGGATAAAATGAAGGAGGACTGAATTATGCTACTGAAGAATAGGCAAAATATGAATTTAAGCAAAAGAAAAACATGACCATAGTTTAAAAGCATTTGAATGCCATTAGTGGGTGTGGGTGTGTGAGAGACATGGAGAGACATGGATTATTCATTATGACATAGAAAAATGTATAGAGGAATAAGAGCAAATAGAGACATGTCTAATTCCAAAGTATATGAAACAATCTTGATTAATCTGAACAAATGCAATGTAGAAAAATGGAGAAGATCTAGTAAAATTCATGAACATTAAAAAAATTCAAATATGTTAAGCTTGAATCACAGAAGCCTGTCTTCAGTCTTATATCAATGACTTAATTTTTTTTGCTATGTTTAATATCATGGATGGGTCAAAGGACAAACTTAATATTTTTTCCTGTTATAAAGTGTACTGCTAACCATTTCTGCATTCGTCTGAACACTGTATTAACAGTAGAATGACTCCAGCAATGCTAATATGATACTCCGTTCCTGTATATAATTAATATATGCAGAATCCTTGTGAATAGTGGAATAAACTTTTTAAAATCTCCATCCTGGAGAAAGGGAAGTATAAACTCCAAAATTAATAAAAATATGCATAGTAGTTAAATGTTCCACAAATTGTAAGTAATTTCTGAGTAGGAAGAGGACTGTCTTTATAGAAACAAAGATTTTAAAATATACTGGCGGGTACAGGCATGCTAAGCCTCCTAATGTTAAACAGTCCTACCATGGTAAGTTTTTCAAGGTCAGCCAAAATTAGCAAGGTACTGGCCTCTGCTGAGGTTATTCTGGCCATAACTTCCATTAACCCTTAATACTGACTGATTTGGGCTGGTGAGAAACATGTCCAAGCAGTGGACAAGACATTAGTTTGGCAAAATGCTCGTCAACATCTTCATCAACGATCTGGACAAGGGGATAGATGGGAAACTCATCAAATTTGCAGACGACACCAAGCTGGCGGGAATAGCCAACACTCCAGAAGATAAGCTTAAGATACAGGAGGATCTGGACAGACTTGAATACTGGGCACTATCTAACAAAATGAAATTCAATGGTGAAAAAAGTAAAGCTCTACATTTAGGCAAGAAAAACCAAATGTACAAGTATAGTATAGGTGGTACCTTGCTCAATAGTAGTAACTATGAGAGGGATCTTGGAGTCCTGGTGGACAATCACTTAAATATGAGCCAGCAGTATGTTGCAGCTGCCAAAAAAGCCAACACACTGCTAGGCTGCATTAACAGAGGGATAGAATCAAGATCACATGAGGTATTAATACCACTTTACAATGCCTTGGTAAGGCCACGCTTGGAATACTGCATCCAGTTTTGGTCACCACAATGTAAAAAAGATGTTGAGATGCTAGAAAGAGTACAGAAAAGAGCAACAAATATGATTAGGGGACTGGAGGCTAAAACATATAAGAAACGGTTGCTGGAATTGGGTATGTCTAGTTTAATGAAGAGAAGGACGAGGGGGGACATGATAGCAGCATTCCAATATCTCAGGGGCTGCCACAAAGAAGAGGGAGTCAAGCTATTCTCCAAAGCACCCGAAGGCAGGTCAAGAAGCAATGGATGGAAACTAATCAAGGAAAGAAGCAACCTAGAACTAAGGAGAAACTTCCTGACAGTTAGAACAATTACCCAGTGGAACAACCTGCCTCCAGAAGTGGTGAATGCTCCAACACTGGAAATTTTAAAGAAGAGACTGGACAGCCATTTGTCTGAAATGGTATAGGGGTTCCTGCCTGAACAGGGGATTGGGTTAGATGACCTCCAAAGTCCCTTCCAACTTTATTATTATTATTATTGTTGTTGTTGTTGTTGTTGTTATTGGTTGTGCTAATAACTTGATAATTGGTAATTGATCTCATCCTGGGGGACAGCAGCGATTGAACCACAACTTTCATCCCTGACAATTGCCTACACAGCAGGGAACAGCTGGAATTATAGCTCAATACACTAATTTGAGACCGACATGAGCTAAAGTACAGTTTTTTCTATCATACAAATGGTCATTTCCAGAGAAAATGTGCAATGGACTCATGCAACAAATGAGATCACCTCACAGGATATGATTCTCCTGAGAGCTTCACTTTTAAAAGAAAATTTGCATTTCACGAATGAATGCCAATCATTATAGATATTCATTCCATTATTTCTGAAAAGTACTTTAGTTATTATTGTAATGACATTCTGCAAAATTTCAAAGCACTTTGGTAGCTGATAAGCAGTATTTCACCAGAAAGGTACTGAGAAAAATTATTCTGATTTTGTTACCATATATAGGTAAGAGAAATGTAAGGTACCTAAGAGACATGAATACAGTAGAGGCAGGTGGGTGTATATGGAAAATCTGAAATGTAAAGTGATTGGGTTTCATTGCCAGGTGAGCTTTGAGGTTATAGTTTAAAAGCCCTTTCCAGCCACACCTGGCTGCAGAACTAAGATACAAGTTTAAAAACCAATTTATTTCAAATAGCATCAATAGCCTTCTAACTTTCTTCTTCTCTAATCATAATTTCACTTGTTCCTTTTATCCTTCTTGTCTTTCTTTGTCTTTTGATTACAGGTGGTGCTCAACTTATGACCACAATCAATTTCTGTTGCTAAGTGAGATATTTGTTAAGTGAGTTTTGCCCCATTTTACAACCTTTTTGGCCACAATTGTTAAGTGAATCACTGCAGTGGCTACAACTTGTGTGAAGCGAATCTGGCTTTCCCATGGACTTCACTTGACAGAAGTTCGCAAAAGGTGATCACATGATCCTGGGACACTGCAACCATCATAAATATGAGTCAGTTGCCAAGCATCTGGATTTTAATCATATGGCCATTGAGGTGCTGCAATGGTTATAAGTCTGAAAAACAGTCATAAGTCATTTTTTTCAATGGCATTGTAACTTTAAACAGTCACTAAACAAATGGTTGTAAGTCAAGGACTACCTGTACGCATATCCTCCAGGGGGTACCTTTTTTTTTAGCCAAAGAATTGGGTAAAATTGCTTTAGACAAGTAATGTCTTGGAGGTAATGATAAACAGTAAGGCAGCCAGATTTGCTAAACACACCAAATTATATAGGTCCTAATTACATGTTTTGAATAATTTGTCTAAACCAGAGGACTATAAAAAGTTATTGAACTTCAAGGTTAAAAAAAAGTATAAACCAATTCACGTGGATTTTTTTCTTTTAAAAAATCAAACATCATAGGTTTATTTATATTATTTAAATTGCCAATGGTTAAACAGAAAATTGACTGAGAGCCAGCTACAAAACTTTATATGATGGGGAAAATTAACAGTTTCTTCCTCTCTTTGGAGCCATCTATTATTGGCTGCAAGGATTTTTTGCAACCCAGATATGGCATTTATAACTGCAATGAAACTGCCATTCCGGTGATCCTGTTCTTACAGTTTGTTTAACTGGGTTAGTTCTATGAAGGTAGCCTTCTCAGCAGATCAAAAAGGAGTTAATCGATCCAGTGAGTTAATACTCAGTTGATTAAATTTACCTCAGTCTAGACACTCATCATATACAGGACAAAAACAAATCCCCCAAATTAATCAACTCCTGAAATTAAACTGGTCAACTGATCCATTTTCCATATCCAGCCCTCCCTCCTCTTCTAAACAAACTGATTATGTATCAGTTGTTTTTGCCTCCTAGTGAGCACATATAAATTTTCTCCATGATGACCTATTTCTAATCTGGGCTTTCAAATCTCCCACTTATTGCCACTATAATTGTGTCCATTCCCTTGCTATTGATCATACTCTTTTTCACTTCCATCCTTCCACTTTTCCCAGCATTAGAGCCTTCTCCAGAGAGCTGGATCTTCACCAAGTATCTAATGTAGGATAATTTCAGCCTGGTAATTTGTGCCTCAACTGAGAATTCTGGATGTATTTGTTTGATGATGGTTTGTTTTCTTGGCTGTTAGGAATCTTCCCCAACATCAAAGTTCAAAGGCATCAATGCTCTTCCAATCCTGCTTCTCCAAAGTCCAACTTTTGCTTCGGTAGACTGTTACAGGGAATACCATGGCTTGCACGATACTGATCTTTGAAAGCATAGACACGACACAGCATTTGAATATTTTTTCCAAAGTTTTCATGGCTGCCCTTCCCAGTGCTAGTCTGCAGAATATTTTTTGAGTACTTCTTCCTTGATGATTGATCCTAAAAGGCAGAAAGTATCCTCCACTTCAACATCTACGCTGTCAATTCTAACCTTCTGTCATTAGTTTGGTCTTTTTTATATTTAATTTTAGTCCCATGTTTTCACTGTGCTCTTTGACTTGTAGTACTAGGGCTTGCAGATTATTTGCATTTTCAGCTATTGGAAATCTCCCCATTTTACAAAATCCATTGCTAACATCTGTATGTTAGCAAACAATATACCTTCCAAGCCACATCTTCTGCTGTTTGCTTGGTCAATAGGGAATAGGTAAGTGATTCATAAAGCTTGCTAGTTCTCTCCTAAGGCAGGGCTTTGTGGAACACTAGGTACTTCCCAGGTGAAAAGGATATTCAGTTTATTTTCCCAAAATTATATTTCTAATCAAGTTTTTTTCTGCCTAAATCTGAAGTAAGATTTAACTGAGTTAGGGGCTGACTAAATTAAATATATAATGGGAAGAAACCTGGTATAGCAGTATGTAACTAGGGATTATTGAATGAGGAACTAAAAATAAAACGGCTACTATGGCAATACTTTTATGAAATGAGCATTTTGTGGATATCAACTCCATAGTTCTTTCAAAGCTGCTCAACCTGATAGACATATATTTTCAATGTACTTATTTAACTTATTAATTGGCAGTTTGTTCAGTGCTTCAATCCAAGTTCACTCTAGGCAGCTTACAAATTGATCGTTTAGGTCAGGGGTAGGCAACCCAAAACACTCAAAGAGCCACTTGGACCCGTTTCCCACCAAAAACAAAACACTGGGAGCCGCAAAACCCTTTTGATATCTAAAATGAAGATAACACTGCATATATCCTTTTTTACCTTTATTATAGGTGTGTGTATATGTGTGTGTGTGTGTGTGTATGTGTATGTGTATATGTGTGTGTGTGTGTGTGTGTGTATATATATATATATATATATATATATATATATATATATATATATATATACACACACACAACACACACACACACACACACACATATACACATTAAAAATAAAAGTAAAAATATGACTCTTGGGAATACCCATACTATTAAAACAATGATCACCAAGAGAATGCTTTAAGAGAATAAAATTACATATACACACAGGTAAAAAAAGGATATATGCAGTGTTATCTTCATTTTAGATGTCAAAAGGGTCTCTCTCTCCCTCCCTCTCTATCTGCCCTTGGTCTGCCACTCCTCTTCCCCCACTCTCTCTCTCTCCCTCTCTCTCTCTTTCTCTTTCTCCCCCCCCTCCTATCTGCTGCTCACCTGGCAAACTTCAAGCTGTTGTCCAACAACCTCCAGGGTAGGCAACCTCGTCTCTTTTATGACTCATGGACTTCAACTCCCAGAATTCCTGAGTCAGCCTAGCTGGGCTAGCTAGCTCTCTCCTGCCCTTCCTGCTTCCTGCGGAGATGCAGCAAAGGGGGGAGCTCCGCCCAGTAAGCTTTTCAGCTCCTCGGAGAACACTGTGAGTGCACTCTCTTTTACACACACACACACAAAACACACACACACCCTCTCACACACACAGAGAGAGAGAAGCAGGGAAGTGCAATTGCCTCTCTCTGTCTCTGTCTCTCTCTGCAAAGGCAGAGGAGGCTGGGAGCCACAGGGGAAGGCTCAAAGAGCCGCATGCGGCTCTGGAGCCGCAGGTTGCCGACCTGTGGTTTAGGTGCTATCAAGTGATTTTTCCACTACTAGCAACCACACTGATAGATTGATGACAACCATGACAACCTATCGCTAACCTGATCTTTCAGGTCTTCCAAAATTGCACCCATTGCCATTTTAACTGAATTTATCCACATTGCTGGTAATCTTTCTTTCTTTCCTTCCCAGCATTACAGGCTTCCCCAGAGAGCTAGGCCTTCACATAATGAAGGAGGATAATTTGAGCCTGGACATTTGTGCTTCAGGTAACTCTGGGTTGATTTATTTGATTATCCATTTGTTTGTTTTCTTGGCTGTCCATAGTATCTTCCGGAGGTTTCTCCAACACTGAATTTCAAAAATGTCAATATTCTTTCCTTCTTGCTCCTTTGGAATCCAGCTGTCATTTCCATAGCGTGTCTCAGAGAATATGAATGCTGCACGATTTGGATCTCCCTGAATACAGACATATCACAGCAACTGACTACCTTTTCCAAGGCCATTGTGGCTATTCTATCAGGTGCTAATCTGGGTCTGACAACAGTGCATGTTTTTTTGAACTGTTTATTCCTTTACTGTTGAACTCTAAAGCCAGACTCTATCTACCACTGTGGTATTTTCATTGTCATTCCTAGCATTGGTTGTTATGCCTATTTTCAGTAGTTTGGTCATTTTTATATTTAAATAAAGTCCTGTTTTTTTCACTGTGCTTTTGATTTTTAGTACCATGGTTTGCAGAACCTTTACATTTTTGGCAATCAGAGTAGTGTCATCAGCATGGCATAGGTTATTAATGTTTCTTCCTCCAATTTTAAAAACTTGATCATCTTCTTCCAATCCAGCCTTTCCCTAATACATATGCAGCATATAGGCTGAATAAATTAAGAATGGGGTGCGCTCCCACACAGTATCTGAATTCTCTGGAAGTCACACAAGAGGACTGTGCTCTTGCACAGCCTCTCCAGAGCCCCCCCCAAAAAAACCACCATAGGAATGGTGCATGCTTTGGTGCGTGGCACTCGTCCCATGTGTACAACAGGGAGCAGCCATTTTGAATGGCAGCAGGAGTGCTAGCACTAAAGTCAAAGTCTGGCCCTCTATTTCAGGCCCAGCCTCAGCAGTGCTGTCAAGTGCCACTCTTCAGGGTGGCTTAGATGTGTCTCTCTCTGTGTGTGTGGGGGGGGGGGGGGGTGGAAGATAAACAATTGTTCCTTTTTTGTTTAGGGTGTGTTTATGTGTGGGTAACCACCATTAGAATCAGGTTAGGCATTTTCTGAATTTTTGACATGTTGAGCCCCCAAAAGGTTCACCATCACTAGTTTAGTTTCAGGCAGAAGGGGCAATTTATTCACTGATGTGTGGGAAGAATCCAGTGAAAGAAATATTTTGGGAAATATTAAAAAGGCAGAATATATTTCCCCAAAGGAATAGTGGAGAAGATTTTTAAAAAGACAGAAACCAGCCCCCAGAAATCAGCCCAGCCTCTAGGCAGAGGCCAGCTTTTAGAAATGCAAATTCAATAATCCATTCAGGAAGGTTGGAGCTAGGAAGCTAGAAATTAGGAAAACATACCCCACCCAAACTCTAAGACAGGACATAATAGGATTAACCCACCAATACCAAAAGGGCACACTCAGGTCAATGTACATGACACAGGAAACAGCCTTAAACAGGAACAGGAAACTATCTCAAGAGCCCCAGAAGGTACTGTATAAAACCCACCACACCCTACTCCATGTGGTCAGTTGTTTTTTCCTGAGCCATCTGGGTCTCCTCTTCAATAAACTACAACCTTCTTTCTAAAGCAGTCTCCATGTTTGTTTGGACCCTGCTTGGATTGGACCCTGATGAAGATTTTTCTTTCAACAGATATGAACTACAAAAAATATTGTGATCCTTTGCTAACCACACAGTAATTTTCATTTTAAAGAGATAGAAAAGTGCTGCCTTTAAATACATGTAAATATATGTTAAACCTGAGACCTATAGTAATCTATAATAATGTTAAGAAAAAGTCCTTGAAGTATATCATGCCAAAAGTGCTTTCCTTCCTTTCTTGTGATACTGTAGACATGGTTCAGGGACTTTTTCCTGCACAGCTCCTGTCTCCAGGTAGTTGCTACCCCCCCCCCCATAGCCAGACTCAGTTCCGGTAAAGGCTGGCGGCAATGCAATTGATTTCATGGGACAAGAACAAGGATCAGAAGGTCATTTCATGCACAATATGATTTCAAAGAATCAAGAATTAAATGGCAAGTGCAGATCACCTCCTCTTGCCATTTCTTTTATTGTAAAGCAATTATCTTTTCTTTTGTTTGCATTGAGGCGACCAGACTCAAAGTCTCGTCTGGGAAACTGTTAATATAATTTATGCTAATTTGATGTTTCTAGCGATTTCCAGAGGGGGTGACTGGTTCCTATTTTGCAAGCAGTAAAACAAAATTAAACAAAAAAAGCCTGACTCTTCCTCAGACTGTAAAGGACTAGTTGTCAGCTTCAGCTGATAGTCATGACCGATTTAATATATGCATTTGAATTTAATTCTGGATGTGTGCCAACAAAAAAGACAAATCCAAGATAGCACATGTTATTGCCTGTATCATCAAGTTCAGTTCTCTTTATCTTTCTACTTCAAACCTACTCTGTTTCTGCTGAAGCAGAATTAGATATCTCTTTAGATTCATTCTTCCATAGGCTCTACTTGTTTCTACATCATTACGTATTTTCCTGCTATCAGTTACATCAAGTGAAGTGTGAAAAAATGTATTGTGATTTACTTGTCCGTTGTATCTGTGCATGTGTGTGCTAAGTATGGTAAGGTTTTGTCAGTTACTATATTTTACTAGAATCAACAGAGGGAAGCTCTACAGCTGCCTAATTGTATCTTCGTCCCAAGGAATGAAATAGCAATATTCTGCATTGCTTTGTAACAAGTAAAGTATGTTTGTATGTAGGAAAAAGATTGAGTGAAGACTACAGACACATTAGACTCCTTCTTCAGCAAGAGAGAAGAAAACCCATGTTCCTTACTCCGGACTCTCCAGAAGTGTGAGATTACAAACTCCATAATTAAGAAGCAGCATATATGATATGAATAGAAACTATGGATTATGGAAGTCCAGAAAATGTCGAAGGCACCAGTTTAAAGAAGACCCTTCTAAACAAATGGTAAACAAATGCATACTGGAAAAAAAAACAGATAATAGGTATTTGATGGTCGACTGCTGGAGAAGCTATGGAGTCTAAAGATGGAGAAAAGATAAAAGAAGGCTATTCATGATTAAGGCAATGAGGGACAGGGAAGCAACAGACATAGTAGGTGTTGTTTTCTAGCATAGCAACAGGTTCTTTTGAAAAAAAAATTTATTCTTTGTTTTAGAAAATTTCAAAAAATACCACTAGAATATACAAAACTGAATAACAGAATAACAGAGTTGGAAGAGACCCTGGAGATCTTCTAGTCCAACCCCCTGCTCATGCAGGAAACCGTATACCATTTCAGACAAATTCATACAACAATTACAAAATTAAAACTAAACGAGACAAGAAAGAAAAAGAAAAAGTCCCCTCAATCCCCTAAAGACTCTAAAAATGTAACACAACAGCAGTAGGTTGAAAATGTCCTTGATTTTGCCCTTAGACATATCTAATATCTAAGCTCTTCACCAAGTTAAAACATAAATGGGCTATATTGGTAAATTCAACCTTGCCATTATAATTATGCAAGTTTAGCTCTAAAATATTTATGGCATTTTAGTTTAAAAGCCTTAAAGGGAGATAAATATAATTTTTAAAAAAAGTCAATGAAAACTGAAAATATGCGTGTATTTATAAGATCTATTGTATTTGATATCATATCTACTCATACAGCAGACTTCTTTTAAATTCTTACCTCTGAGTATGATAACGCATCCCTCATGTTTGTCCCAGGGACTCCCTTAGCTCTTTGGAGCAAAATAAAGATACTTTAGGGCAGAAGTCCCCAACTTTTTGGGCATCAGGGACTGGTTCCATGGAGAAAGGTTTTTCCATGGACCAGGGTGTGTGTGGTTTTGTGTGCTGCCTGCATCCCAAGGATGGGGCTTTGCTTGTTTGTGCAGACCGGTTGCTGGCATGCCGCAGCCCAGTACCGGTCCACAGACTGGGGGTTGGGGACCCCTGCTTTAGGGTGTGAAAGAACCCATTGCTCTTGTAATTTTGTTTGAACTTAAGACAATCCTCAAATACATTATCATGGTAATAATAATTTAAAATAATAGTAATCAGCTAAATAGAACTATGTGATCAAAACATTAAAAAAAAAACCCTGCTAAGGATCTCTATGAAAATTATGTAAGAAAAACTCCAGCATGCTTTATTCTCTACAGTGTCTAATCACATGGCTTTAGGAAATTCATGAACAGAAGAAGAGTGCAATTTGTTTGAGCTCAGACTCGGCAACAAGAGGTTTTCAAAAGCAGGCCGCTTCTGCTTCAAAAACTGAGAAAAATATATAATCAAGGAAAATATGAGTAGTGGGTGCTGGTAGCTCCTCTCCCCCCCCCATATTTATAGTACTGACTGAAGTGAATGGAATTTAGGCAGTTTAGTTTCGTGTAGGATACCAGTTCTTCGTCAGTGAGGCTTAAGGCAGGAGTCACCAAAGTGCTGTGTCTATGCTGTAATGAATATAAGATTGTAGCCTCTTTGGACATAAAGTGGAGAATGCATTGAATTAAAATCATTCTTTGTAAAGGCAGTCCAGCTTTTTAGTCAAAAGTAAAAGAACTACAGCAGAGTTCAGTGAGGGAAAGGACCTTGTGTCACTGAGAGGCCTTTTCCATACTTTGGATATGAACTGTAGTTGCTGGGAGAATAGGCTTTTTTTTTTTTTTTTTTTTTGCTAGTGAAACATGGCTAATGAAATGGGACAAATGGTAGCATTTGGCTAGCACAGTAACTACTGCTACTTAGTGCCCTCTCGTCATAAATATCTTGAGTGTTTTTATTAGGTCTTGTAAGCTGCTACTGAAAATTTGAATAGCACGTTTGCAAATAAGTGTTTTAAATATGTTCTATGATGGACGCAATGCAGGACAAGTTATCCTTGAAGAAGTAATTAGAGCAGAAATATCCTGCTGTATGGAGATTGGCTAGCTGACTTTCCAAGCTTTTATGTCCTTGCTGTCATACAGTGCATCAGACCAGCATGTGCCGAGCCCATCTATCACCATTCCTAACATTCAAATATTAACAATAGAAATAGCAATAGACTTATATACCCCTTCATAGAGTTTTACAGCACATACAGTTTTACAACTCTCAGCAGTTTACAGAATCAGCCTATTGCCCCCAACAGTCTGGATCCTCATTTTACTAACTTTGGAAGGATGGAGGGCTGAGTCAACTTTGAGCCCCATCAGGATCGAACTGCTGGCAGTCGGCAGAATTAACCTGCTATATGTATTCTAACCACTGTGCCAACACGGTTCCTTAGATTATGGTGTTTCTTCTCCACTATCTGCTACACAATAGCAGTAGCTAAGAACTTAGTACAGGTAGTCTTCAACTTACCACCATTTGTTTAGTGACCGTTCAAAGTTACAATGGCACTGAAAAAAGTGACTTATGACCATTTTTCACACTTATGACCTTCGCGGCATCCCCATGGTCATGTGATTTATACTTGGATGCTTGACACCTAGTTCATATTTATGATGGTTGCAGTGTCCCAAGGTCATGTGATCCCCTTTTGCAATCTTATGACAAGCAAATTTAATGGGGGAAGCCAGATTTCCTTAACAACTAGGTTACTAACTTAACAACTGCAGTAATTCACTTCAACAAATGTGGCAAGAAAAGTCGTAAAATGGGGCAAAGCTCACTTAACAAATTTCTCAGCAACAATTTGAGCAAAAGTTTGGGCTCAGTTGTGCCTATTCAACCTACTGATTACTTCTTCTGTATAAAGAGCCTGAATTTCATTAGACAGTGTTATATTTGAAACACATGCAAAGAAGCGTGCAAGATATAGTTTCTAAAAATAGTGCTGGAGGATGGATAACAAGAAAAGAATCCTACACTATACTGAGATAGCCAAGAGAGCACGTTAGTCTCTTTAAGGAAATGCTGTAACTTTAAATGGGAGGAAATTGTAATAGTACCATAACATGTGGGGAAACAAAGGACAGGAAGCTAAAATATATGGATGCCAATTGTCTAACAGTAACTAAAGTTATCTGAGTAATTATTCACCGGCAACATCGTATAGAAACAAAAGGCAGGCCAGGTAAAAAGAGAGAGATTCAAAAAACACATTGATGAAAGTTGCCAGCAGTGTGGAATGTTCTTCAGTCCGTGCCATCTTGTCATTAACTTTCTTGCAAGTCTGCTTCCCTTTCCATCTTGTTCCATCAGGTGACGCTGTAGCCTTTGGGATAAATCACGGAGCCTTTCCGGGAAGAGATGCTGCTACTATCTCTCTGCCAGGACTTCTACCCTGGAGCATGTTTTGTTAGAGTCTTCACTGCCTTGGCGATAAATGACAGATCCAAGGAGATAATTTTGCAATTTGTTTTTTTTCTTTTTTAAGCTCCATGAAGCAGATTCTAAGCTCAGGATGTAGAACCATCCCTGTGGTGTTAAACTAATGTAGGTGCTCTGTGAGAGCAATTGGGAGTGGGGAGAGATACAAGAAATTCATTTTCTGCTTTCAAAGGGATTTATTAACAGTAGAAAGCAGAGCTTCTGAGCCCAAGAGAAGGAAGATTTCTTCTCACTGATCTCAAAACAGGCCTCCTGATAGACAATTCTGTGCTGTTTTCTTTCTGAAGCTCAAGGAAGATGGCAGTGTTTAAAGCGGTCACTTCAAAATAAAATCGAGGTATAAATCAACTGTACCTGCTACATCTGAAGCCAAAATATTCCCTTGGAAATAATTTATTAATAATAAGTCTCTCCCCATAACCCAGTGTTTCTCAACCTTGACAATTTTAAGGCATGTGGACTTCAACTCCCAGAATTCCACAGCCAGCATTGCTGGCTGTGGAATTCTGGGAGTTGAAGTCCACATGCCTTAAAATTGTCAAGGTTGAGAAAACACTGCTATAACCCAATCTTTGCATCATTTATTTAGGCATTGCTGTAATAGCTTCTTGTATGCAAAATGAGGAAAACCCACAGTTTGAGGGTGGAAAGAGGAATATAATCTTAAGCCAATCGCATTTTAGCTTAATATATTGTGTGAACCCAGGCTATAGGACTACTTTATGATTTGGGATGTACACACTCAGAAGTTTGCGTGGAGTAAACCCTAGCTGAAAGAAACTGGGGGTATACATGTTTGTGCATTCAGTTCATAAGGAAGCAATCTTCCATTCATGCTAAAATCCTTATGTCTAGAAAAGCGACTCAGGGAGCACCCAGGTCATTATTATAATTCCTAATGCAGCAATGGGAGCAAGTTACCCTTTTATGCTCTGGGAAACTGAGTGCCAGAGATAAAGGATGTGAATTCCTTTAAGTAACATGAAGTATCAATGATATACTTTTCTACAGTAGTGCTAATTGAATATATGTAGAAAGCCTTTTGTGCAGGACCATCCATTTCAATGAGTACACATCAGAAACAATGTGGAATGATGGTTAGAATATCAGATTATGTTTAGGGAGACTTGAGTTCAGATTCCTACATCCATAAAAATCACCCGATAATTTAGGCCAGTCTGTTTCCAGGTCTAATCCTTTCTTACAAGGAAGGATGTGTTTTTATGATGTTCAGTCAGAGAGGCAAAAATAAGCTAGAAGCAGTTGTCAGCCCATTCATTTTAGGAATCAGATTTCTTTTTGCTATTGATAGGAGCCCATGCCCTATAAGAGAGTTGCTCAGCAACCATGTCATATTCCACAGCCTTATCAAACTTTTATTTTTTCTTTTTCTTCCAGTCTGAAACTAAGGTGCCAAAGTTGGCATGAAAAAAAAAGCTTTGTGACTACATATAATATCTTTAGAGACGGCTATGTAAATGTGTGACTTAGAAATCTGCCTTAGAGAAAAGCTCACTTCCAGTTCATTCACCACTGACTAACTTTGGCCTAAAGCAGTGCTCAGGGACCACGGTTTCGCCAATACCACTGAGAGGGTTCTGTGACAGTCACCGCGGCGTCCTGACATCCTATGGGGTGAGAGGAATGGGCAGAGTCACTTCAGTGCCCTGACATCTTTTGCCATGTTTTCCTAATGCTGTACCAAATGTAAAACTAGGGCCCTCATTTCACAACCTGGGTCTTATTCAATCTGCCAGATTAGAGCTGCCACCTGTGCTATATCCTGGCCCTGCTCCAAGGTGGGAGTTTTGCTTTCTATAGACCTTGGGGCCGACTGTTTTATCCTCCATCTAAATATCAGTTTTGGTATTTCAGCCTACAAGGGCTTTAATTTTAGAGTTAGGGAAGTGATTCCTCTCTGTAAGGTGCTTTATAAATGGGAGATCATTATCTAGCTGATTAACACAGTTCTAAAGCCACATGCAAACTGTATCCATAATTTACTGAGATGTGGTATGATGAGGACATATTAATTGAATACCAAATTCCTTCCTAAGCATTTGATTTTTAATTTTTTTCCATTCAATCTTTCTAAATATGCAACTGTTTGAGGTGGACTGGTTTCTCCATGTTTTAGTGCACTCTTTTTATAAACTAGACCCATAATGCTGGGATGGGAAGAATGTCCTATAATTTATTATTTTTACAAATAACTCAAGGCAGCGAATATATACAACACATCTTCCTCCTCCTATTTTCCCCACAATAAGGACTCTGTGATGTGGGGTTGCGCTGAGAGAGCGCAACCGGCTCAAAAATCACCCCCTTCTTTTCATGGCTAAAGCAGACTTGAATTCGCCATCTCTTGCTTTCTAGTCTCCTGCTTTAACAATTAGCCCAAACTGGCTCTATCCCACTCTATATTATGGTTTCTACTCTCTGGAACACTATCCTGCCCCTCTCCCCTATCCCAGATCACAGTTTCTTCATTCTTAATATTAAAGAAGGCGGCTGAAACACTTTTCCATAGAAACATTAGAGAATAAATGTTATCTATGGAGCTATGATTATGCTGTACAGTGATCTACAGAGGGGTGATGAATGCAATTATGCAGATAGATTGTTTTGATTTCTATTTATTTGTTATATTGCATTGTGCCTTTTTATGAGCTGTGCAGGATCAAGGACCGAGGCGGCATTCAAGTATCAGCAAACAGACAATTGAACGGCAAACTTTAGACCAGCAGATTTTCTTCCAACTGGTACCTAGTGGACAAAATATCTACATTATAAAAGCCATGGTGGCACAGTGGTTAGAATGCAGTACTGCAGGCTACTTCTGCATTCCACTGCCAGCAGTTCAATCCTGACCAGCTCAAGGTTGACTCAGCCTTCTATCCTTCCAAGGTCAGTAAAATGAGGACCCAGATTGTTGGGGGACACATGCTGACTCTGTAAACCACTTAGAGAGAGCTATAAAGCACTACGAACAGTGGTGGTATTCAAATATGCGAACAATCGGTTCTCTGTGGATGCCGCTTCCAGAAGTCCATTCTGGGCCTAGGCAACAAAACATTAGCTACCGGTTCTGCCAAACTAATGTGAACCAGCTGAATCCCACCACTCACTACAAAGCAGTATATACGTCTAAGTGCTTTTGCTATTAAAACTGCTAAATGCTAGGATTTGTTCTGAGAACTAGAACTGAACATAATCCTTCCATTGCTGATTATCCCAACATCTTCATTTCAGCACAGCAGCTTAGGAAAAGGGATCTATGTTTTTTTGGTTGCAAACGAGAAATCCTTGATGATCTACTACAAATCACCCAGAGATATTAGTAGACCGTACTCTATTTTCAATCTATTCTTGGCAATAAAGCATCCACATCAAGAAAGATCAATTCTGACTTCCGGTTCCGGAATACGGCGACGCTGATTATGCCTGGAGACTTGTCTCCGTGCTGTCCGAAGTTTCCTTCGCCGGTAGACCCCCTAGGGGGTCGAAAGTCGCTCTGGAGGGGCGACCACTGAGAAGGAGGTTTGCTGGTAGATAGGGGACACAGCTTCCCCATGTCTCCAGCTATCTCCTTAGGGCCTACGGAGCAAAGATCAGCCTGCAAGATGGCCGATCACCCTGCTGCACCAGCCGAAAGTCACATTGTCATCTAAGCATTATAGACCCACCGTGGAGGATCCAGGTGAGACCCTTTTTGTTCCTCTCTTCACCCCATGCTGTTTTTGCCTATAAAAGCTTGTCCTTGGAATTATTTCCCCTTCTGGAGAAAGCGGCTTTTGTAATGGTGGGAACAAAGGTTTTATAAAAGGACAGAAAAAAATTCATTTAAAGACTATACTTTATCTCTATCTACGTTGAGGTGCAGAAAAAATTCTTTTTTTTTTTGAGGAGTGATATTATTTTATATTGGGAGAATATTTCTTTTTCCACTCTTTTTTTAAGAAATAGAAAAGGGGAAAAATGGCGTTTGAAACAGACTTTTTAGCTTACTGGGGACATCTACTGGTCAAAAGTTAATATTGTAATTGTTGACTATTTGGAGATGATTTTGGCCTTCAAACTATTTGTCAAGAGACAAGATAATTTGAGCCAGCTGTGAAATTTGTGGGGGTGGATACTCTTCAGCTGTAGCCTCCACAAAAAAGAAAAAAGAAAAAAAAAGAAAAAGAAAAAAAGGATTGCTTTTCAACTATTGTTAAAATGGAGAAGCCTCAATCACATTTAAACTGTAAACCTATACTGGAAAAGATCTATAAGGCCAAAGAAGAGATATGCACTACAATAAAAGAGTTTACTATAGAATTAAGAGCCAGAATCTCTACTGTAAACCTCAAAATTGACTTTCAGATTACAACTGACTACTCTGCAAAACAGATTATACAAGAAGAGGATTTAATTGAGAATAAAGAGAAATTTATTTTGCCTTATAAACAGTCTACTTATGACTTTGAGGACCAGGAAAAGCAAAGACTGAGTTTTGAACTTTTGAAGCAACGAGGACTTATGGATAAGAGAAACAGAGGGCCAATGCAGAGGCCAAGATGGTTTTCATTGAATCAAAGGACACTACAAGCAACAAAAAGAGACTTATCAGCTGGAAGGGAAGCTCTGCTATGGAAACCTGCCTGGCAAAAGAGGAAGGCTAGAGTAAGATTGAAAAATGAAATTTAAAATTTTATGCATTGGACTAAAGGCAATCTAGAACTATGGACTGATTTAAGGATTAAGATTATGAGTTAGAAGTAAAGAGATGCTTTAGACTTGGATTGAATTAATAATTAATTGAATGTTAATCAATTAAAATGACTTGTGTGTTTCATAATATGGATGTTATTAGCAGTAATAACTAATTGGATGAAATTTGTATTCTGCTTAATGGATTGATATGAATTAAGGTTTGATACTTTTCTGTCAGCTTAAAGAGATTGATTAATTGAGGGATTAGATATGTATAGGATAGATAGATAGACATGTACATTTAGATATATATAGGATAGATCAATATTTTTGTTTAAAAATGAGATATCCTCTATATAATGGATTAAAGATAATCTAGAATATTAAGAATGTATTTTTTAGAACAATACGTTTATTTGTATGAAAATTATTATGTAATGGAATGAAGAAAATTGAGATGTTTTAGATTTGGATTGAATTATTAATTAATCGAGTTAATTTAATAAGATGATGTGTTTGTTTGATGACATGGATGTTATTAGTTATGATAATTAACTGGATGAAATTTGAATTCTGTCTAATGGATTGAAATGATTTAAGGTCTGATATTATTCTGTCAGTTTAAAGAGATTGATTAATTGATGGATTAGATAGGTATAGGATAGATTAATATTTTATTTTAAATAGGGGAGATTAATGGAAGAAGAAATAAACAAAATTCATGATAAAATTAAGGAATTAGAATATATGTGGAAGGGATACCTGAATTGATAAGGTTTTTATTTAAAGCTAACTTGATTACGGTATTCTAAATTTATAAAGCTTTAAAACAGGTGCAGGTGGAATAAATTTAAGCTAGAACTGGATATTTTAAATATACTATGCTATTTGAGGGAAAAAGAGAGGGAATACCTGATATATTGATTGTACTATGTATATATGTTTTGTTCTAGGTTGTTTGATTACCCCAGCACCACGGTGTATCCTGAGTACTTTGTTTTAAGAATTAAAAAAAACCAATAAAATGTGTTTCAAAAAAAAAAAAAGAAAAAGAAAGATCAATTCTCAATGAATACTCTTAGGTTTTCTATCTGAAAAAAGAAGTAGGACATCAAGAGAAATATCAGATACAATGTCCAGAAACATCCAGAAATTCATCAAGACTGACCAGCAGACCTATGGCAATAAAAACAGGTGTGAAGACAATATGTACATATTAGTAATTTCCCTTCACTGTCTCAAAGTAGGAATAGCTTCCAGCTACCATTCTGATATTTGGGTCTCAACTCCCAGCTATTGCCAGTAACAGAAGATCTTGAATTGTAGTCCATAATAGATTGTACTCTGTCAGATTGCCTACCGCTTGCTCTAGGTTTTCTGAAGGCAGATTCTTTTGATGAATATTTTGATTTATCTCAAGATAATGGGCCATAAATCCCCATTGGCTAAGATATGTAGAGCTGATGATCCTGTTATAAGGTTTAAATTGAAATGTTCTGTCTTTGTACAATAACTGACAGTTGTAATATACCTAAAACCATCAGATGACACAGTCCTGGTTTAATTCAAATTCATTCATTGGCATTCATTCTGTATTATTTTAAGATAACATTATTCATTTTTTTAAAAAAAAAATTACAGATATGTAAGGTTTGTAATGAAAAATCTACGATAGGTATGCTCCAAAAATTCCGACGCCATAGTGTTTATGCATATGTCCATTGAGCCAAAATTTAACAGATGATGCTGTTTCTCAGTTTGGTGATGAAACAATAGGAAATGCATTTTTATCTGTTGAATTTGTGCGGTCAGGGAGCAATTATGGGCATGGGAACCCTGCCAAAAAACAATTGGCAAACCCCTCCAGAATGCTTCCACAGGCTTATAGTTGATTAATTAAACTCAGGGTTTTGAAGTTAGTGCATCAGCTAAGTGATGCTTTCTGAAAAATGGAAGATACTTTCCATTAGACGAGGAGAGAACGTCTGAGCTGCCAAACTCATAGAAAATACTGAAGTGTGACCGTTAATGTATTGATGTTCCAGAGTGCTTCATTAGACAAAATATTTTGCTTCTCGTGTGCCCTATGATACACTTTCTGATTTGGATTATTTTTTTCTGGGTCTAGCTCCTTGTTGCATTTTCTCACTATAGTCTAACCATTCACCAATCTGCCCTTAAGGAGTTGTATCTTTTGGCTTTGACTGGAAGTTTCCTATCACATGGAATTTATATCTCCTGTCCCTTTGAGAATAATACTAAAAAATCTCTCTGCCTAAAGTAGCCATCTGTCATTTTTCTGAAATACATCCCTCTCAGTAATTAATTTTTCTCCCGTACAGAAAATAGGTGACATGGAATTTTGTTTTGGCAGCACTGGCTGGGAAGTACAGGTGTCTAACACATTTGGAAGGCATTTGGTTGGGCAAAGCAGTCTTGGAGAATCTCAGCCTTCCATGTTTAATGGGGTTGCACTGAAAATATGATGACAGAGCTGCAATCTAGACATGCTGCAATAGCCCCATCACCCTTTCTACAGATCCAGCCCTATCGTTAGGCATGGGGTAGAAGCCTCAGGTAGGAGATGCTGGAAGCAGCATGAATTAGTGAATCACAAAGTTGCACGTTTCTGCTGCCATCAGATGCATTGGAAGTTACTGTCCCATTGTTGTGTTGAAATAAAATTCTTTTTTTAAAAAAAAAAATCGTCATTATAATAGATTTATTCAAATAGGTGTTAATCCCAGAGACCAGAGGTTTGAATAATCTAGGACTGTGTGGAAATATTCATCAGTTAAGCAGCTCAGAAGAAGTCATACAAGAATTCTACATGATGCCGAATGTGATGCTTCTGCCATTAAACTTCAGGAATGTGATACTCATCAACACCTGAGACTCCAGGGACTGTTGGATGTGACTTTCTTGAGAAGAAGATGATCTGGAACCAAACATGTGGACAAAAGAGCTCAGGCTACTACATTCTCATTGCTACTTGTGCATTTGTTCCCAAATAGACTGCTAATATTAACTAATTGATATTCTCTGCCTACAAGCTGAAATGGTAGTATAGCAATTCACATGTTTGGGTCTTGTCCCCAGGGTCCATAGTCTGCAGTCCTTGGCCTTTGAGAAGTGATATTTCCTAACTTTCGTCTTTGGTTCAGTAGTCCATTCTTTTCCAGCCACCTGCATATGATCTATCTGGAATCCTACCTCTTGCCAAAGCCAGTGGAGAGAAACTACAGGATTGCAGATGAAATCCTATTTTCCACATGGAATAGCAACTCTCCCACCCACAGACACACATATACTTGCATTTTACAAGTGGATATTGCCCTGAAAATTGAGCAATCAGAACTTTTTAGTTCATGGTTGCTTTTTGTGATAAATCTGTTGGCGTTCAGAAGCCCCAGGTATTGTTTTCCAACATCTTAAGTATTTATGCCTGTGAAGATTATGCTGGAGGGTTCAGTCAGGAAATGGGACTACAGCATATCCTGAAAGGTAGAGACTAGCTCATTCCCTGATTCAGTTTTCCATTGTTGCCTTGTTTTAAAATGTTTCTAACAATTTGTAAACCATCCAGAATTGCTGGGAGTTGGGAGGAATAATAGTAATAGTAATAATAGTAATAATAATAATAAGAAGAAGAAGAAGAAGAAGAAGAAGAGGAGGAGGAGGAGGAGGAGGAGGAGGAGGAAGAAGAAGAAGAAGAAGAAGAAGAAGAAGAAGAAGAAGAAGAAGAAGAAGAAGAAGAAGAAGAAGAAGAAGAAGAAGAAGAAGAAGAAGAAGAAGAAGAAGAAGAAGAAGAAGTAGAAGAAGAAGAAGAAGAAGAAGAAGAAGAAGCAGCAGCAGCAGCACTAATTCTGGCTGCACAAGACCAAACCTTAAGGACAAATGCATATAAAGTCAAAATGAGAAGACAGCAACAGACAGTAAGTGCCGCCCATGTAAAGAAGCTGAAGAAACAGTAGACCACCTGGTAAGCTGCTGCAAGAGGATCGCACAGACTGACTACAAGCAGTGGCATGACAAAGTAGCAACAATAGTGCATTGGAAGAGCTGCAAGAAATATCATTTGCCTGTAAGCAAGAACTGGTGGGATCATAAAATAGAGAAAGTCATAGAAAATGATAAAGTTAAATTGCTCTGGGACTTCAGAATTCAAACAGACAAGCACCTGCAATATAACACCCCGGACTTAACAATTGTTGATAAGAAAGACAAAAAATTCTGGATAATAGACTTGGCAGTGCCTGGAGACAGCAGAATAGACGAGAAAGAACTGGAGAAGATAACAAAATACAAAGACCTACAAATTCAGAAATAGAAAGACTGTGGCAAAGGCAAGCAAGGGTAGTATCAATAGTAATAGGCGCCTTGGGTGCAATCCCAAAACAACTAGAGCACAACTTGAACACCATTGGCATTGACAAATTTGCCATTAGTCAATTGCAAAAGGCGGCCTTACTAGGAACTGCTTCCATCCTGCAACGATATCTGTAATACGCTTCCATCCTGCAACGATATCTGTAATACCATCAAACATCCACATCTGCCTATCCCAGGTCCTTGGTAAAGACTCGATAGGTAGACAAAAATGCCAAATCCAGTCTGAACATTGGGCTGACTGTGCGATGATCAATAATAATAATAATAATAATAATAATAATAATAATAATAATAATAATAATAATAATATATAAAGACCTGTAAATAGAAGTAGAACGACTGTTGCAAAACAAAGATATTACCGGTAATAATAGGTGCACCACTTGAACACCATTGGTATTGATAAATCATCATCAGTCAATTGCAAAGGGCAGCTTTACTTAGAACAGCTTGCATCCTTCAACAATACTTAACATCATGAAAGAACAACATCTGCCTAGCCCAGGTCCTTAGAAAAGAAGGACTCAATAGTAGATAATAATGACAAATCCAGTCTAAACATCTGGCTGACTGGGTAACAAACCATAATAATTCCTCATTCTGCAACAGAGGATCAATACGCAGCATCAATACCCAGTGGGTACTAAGCTGTTGTGTACCATCAGATACGATCTCTTTTAGCACCTAGGATTTGTTTCTGCCTATAAACCAGGCACCCACACTTGGGGAAGGAGCCAGAGGAAGAGTGTGACTGTGATAATTCTGAGTCAAATTTGGATCGACTCTACACCCTCCCCAGTCCAGTCTTTTCTGCACCAGGGAAAATCATTCTGTGTGCTTGATGTAGCTGATTGGCTGCCACATAGCCATTTCTGTATAAAGCCGTTTAAATAAACAGAACATCTAAATCTGCCCACTGGCTGGCACTGAAGTGAAATGGGAAGCTGGTGGCAGACCTGGAGCCATTGGATTGGGTCGAAGGGGTGGCTAGGTTACAAAGATGATGCCAGAGAGGGAAGAGGCCTGACTCTCATCAGTGTGGAGGCAGCTGTTCCTGAGACTTCATCTCCAGCCAAACCCACCGCCTCCGCTTGGCTCAGCCTTCAAAGCTTGAAAGGGAGGTCAGATCCTGTAGCAGACAAACAAAATGGGAAAAGATTACAGCCATGCATTGGCTGCCATTGGTATTAACACTGCCCGAGGAATATTAGATTCACAGCTCTTCCTGGGCACTCTGCAGGCCTATTTAATTCTAGCAAGAGCAGCAAGAGACTGAAATGTTAGATGCTCAATCAGCTCCTCAGTACTCCAAGAAACCCCCTAAAAACAAAACAAAACAAAACAAAAAAAAACACCAGACCACACGGGCGAGTAAAGCCGAGGCCAACTTCTTTATCCCAGAGGGCTGAGAAAACTTACTTCTTCTCACTTCTACTTTCCAAAATCCACTTCCCTCACTGGGCAACTAATTCTTCAGAGCTGCTGAACGAGACCTCTGAATTCTGCTTAAATGGGAAGGTCAGCCTCCTGGGCGGTTGAGGCCCAGGAGAGCACTTGCCATGGCAACAACCCATCTCCAGTAAATACCGTATTAGAAGGGAAGTGCTGGCCTTGTGTTAAAAGTTGCCACTGGGGTAGAAAGAGCTGGGTTTCTCTGGAGGATAATTATCAGCCTCAAGAAGGCTTATCTGTGGCTCCTTCCCTGTTTGGAAATTGAACAGAAGATTTGGCTGTATCCTCCACTCTTCTAGCTGCTGCCCTTTTTGCTTCGCTTTCTAAGACCAGCGCACCAAGGCTAGCATTTTCTAATTTGCCAGCATTTGATCAACAGATATTTAATAATGAGTTAAAAGAGGGGATGGGAGGGAACAGGTAGATAAGTTGCTGAGCTCAATAGGAGAGCAAAAGATTTTTCTACATGTAACCTCACCTTCTCCAACTTGACTCCATCCTGTATCCTGGCCCCTATTGGATGGGAATTATGGGATTTGGTCCAACATTTCAGGATGCTTCTGAGTTGGAGAATGCTACTATAACTACCAAATAAAGTTGTTTTCTCGTTATTTCCTAGAAAGGCAGAGAACTTTAAATTGTATCTTTCTTTCAGAAATTCTACTCGGGTGTGTAAGATGCTCCCCTCTCAATTTTATCTTCATCCTAACCCTGCAAAACCGATTAAGAAGAGAGAGAATAATATTAATGTACCCTATTAGTTTCATGGCTGAATGTGCATTTGACCTGAATGGGGTTGCTCCAGTATAATATTCAACCACATGGGCTCATAAAAACCTATTAAAGCTGAAGTGTTGGGGTTCTGTGAAAGATATAGTGTTATTCTGGCAGTTTTTCTTTGAAATATCAAATAAAAGAACTCTTCCCATTACCTACAACTGAATCTTTTCAACTGGGGAATGAAGCAGAGGTTTTTCTACATGTGCATTTTCTTTTCCTCTGAGCCAAATCTTCTGTCCCCAAAATTTAATTTTAAAGCATGGCTAAATATGAATGAACTGGAGTGCTTTATGCCTAGGTGTCCAGACTGTGTTGTTGTTGTTTTAATTATTATTTTGGCCTTGATCTAGCAAATCTAGCTCAAACCTGGGGGCAATTTAGGTTAATTGACAATAACACTGCTTAGGAAACATCAGTGAAAGCTGAGAGGAAGGAAATTAGCCTTAACATTAAATGTCTCTCCATCAAACTAAGCAAGTTGGCAGGTCTGCATCTGATACCCATGAAGAATGCTAAATGAGCCAAATATGGACGAGTAATACAAGAATATTTGTCATAGGCCTTCAGTTGCGTGCAAGCACTTTCAGACAGATGGCTTGCAAATGCCTGGACCTGGAGATATGCTGCCAATGTATGTCCAATGGTGGATAAGGAGTGGTGGTGAATTGTGATGCATGTTTGATCCTCAGGCCCTGGATTTTGGTTACTGTTTTCATAATGTTTTATTAATTTTCTAATTTTACAATTAAACATTTAAAAAGCAACGTGGTGACTAGATAATCAATGATTCCATAACATACATAATTCTTTAGCACAAATCTCAAGTTACAACATCAGATATTTCCTCTCTTTTTCCCTTAATATCTACTATCTCATACTGATGATTCTTAAAGTTGGAATTAAGATTGCCAGGAGAAATATCAACAACTTAAGATATGCAGATGATACCACTCTAATGGCAGAAAGTGAAGAGGAACTAAAGAGCCTCTTGATGCGGGTGAAGAAGAAGAGTGCAAAAATTGGCTTGAAACCCAACATTAGGAAAACCAAGATCATGGCATCCGCCCTCTCAATTCCTGGCAAATAGATGGGGAAGAAAAGGAGGTAGTGACAGATTTTATCTTCCTGGGCTCCAAGATCACCACAGATGAGGACTGGAGCCAAGAAATTAAAAGACGCTTGCTCCTGGGGAGGAAAGCTATGGCAAATCTAGACAGCATACTAAAAAGCAGAGATATCACCCTGCCAACAAAAGTACGTATAGTCAAGGCCATGGTTTTCCCAGTTGCAATGTATGGCTGTGAAAGTTGGACCATAGGAAAGGCTGACCGCAAAAGAATTGAGGCCTTTGAACTATGGTGCTGGAGAAGATTCCTGTGAGACCCCTGGACTGCAAGGCGATCAAACCGGTCAGTCCTAGAGAAGATCAACCCTGACTGCTCTTTAGAAGGCCAGATCCTGAAGTTGAAACTCAAGTACTTTGGCACCTAATGAGAAGGAAGGACTCACTGGAGAAGAGCCTAATGCTGGGAAAGATTGAGGGCAACACAAGAAGGGGATGACAGAGAATGAGGTGGCTGGATGGAATCACTGAAGCAGTAGGTGTGAGCTTAAATGGACTCCAGAAGATGGTAGAGGACAGGAAAGCCTGGAGGAACATTGTCCATGGGGTCGTGATGGGTCAGACACAACTTCACAACTAACAACAAAATTGTTATCAACTAAGTAAAACCATCTTTGTTACATTTATCAATAATTTTGAACTTATACATATCTTAATTGTGTTTACATTCAATTTTATATACATCAATGTCTTGTTGTAGTTTTTCCCCCAGGCTTTAATTTCCCCTCAATATTCAACTTAACATTTGGTATGTTATAATTTCTAAGCTTTAGATGGCTAGAGTTTCCCTTATCTCAACTTCTACATTTCCCCCTTTTTATAACAAAATCTAATATTCTAAATATACATCTTATCTATTTGCATATAATCTTATTCTATTTTCTAAAAATTATCTTTTTTTTCACCATATTAAACCAAAAATCTATTAATCTTATTACACATCTTACCTATTCAGTTATAATGTAACTTTATTTTCTAAAAAAAATTATCTATATTCAACCAATCAGTAGTATAAAATATATTTGACCTCTAATCAGTAGTATAAAATCCCCCCTAATAAATCAAAATCCTAGTTTCTTTCAGCCTTACTCTGACTTTTTTCCTTTGCCAGCTAACCATCCATGTCAGTACTTTTAATTCGTCAAACAGTTCTCCCTCTATTATTTTTGGTTACTGTTTTCAATCTGAATGGTTTGCAATCAACTTCTGTATGGATCCCCAACCCCAACATTGAGAAAAAACAAACAGCTGTTCCCTATTAGTCATTTCAGATCCTATTGATAAGAATGGAAATGTTAAATATCAGGTATGGAGATAAACTTCCTGTAATAGCCGGCTATCATGGGACTCTGGTGGCTGCCTGTGGTAGAACATTTTTAAAAATAAAGCACACTTGCTTCCCTATCTTTTCCCCTGCTGAATATTTTGAAATAATATTTGTTTAAATGATAGATTGTGAGCTACTGGGTAGAGATGTAAAAAGTGACTGCCGATGTGGAGAAATCATTAGAAATAATATCAGAACAGATGTCCTTTAAAACAGGGTGGCTTGGGTGGCTTCTTGAAACTTTTTCTGCCTCCTCATCCTCTCTCTTCATCTGATGAAGGACCCATGAGGAGCATACGAAGAACAATTGGAGGGACTGGGTATGTCTAGACCAGGGGTAGGCAACCTTCACTCTTTTATGACTCATGGACTTCAACTCCCAGAATTCCTGAGCCAGCCATGCTGAGGGGAAAGGGAGAGGTTTCCAAGCTGAGTCATGCTGGCTCAGGAATTCTGGGAGCTGAAGTCCACAAATCATAAAAGAGCCAAGGTTGCCTACCTGTGGTCTAGACTAATGGAAAAAAGAGCTAAGGGTGACATAATAGCATTCTTCCAACATTTGAGGGGTGCCGCAAAGCACCTGAAGGCAGGACAAGAAGCATTGGATGGAATCTAATCAAGGAGCAATCCAACCTAGAACTAAGGAGAAATTTCCTAACAATGAGAACAATTAACCAGTGGAATGGCTTGCCTCCAGAACTTGTGAGTGCTCCAACACTGGAGGTTTTTAAGAAGAGATTGGACAGCTATTTGTCAGAAATGGTATAGGGTATTCTGTTTGACAGGGGGTTAGACTAAAAGACCTCCAAGGTCCCTTCCAACTCTATTATTCTGTTATTATTATTATTTTGAAATTTCTCCCTCCCTTCCAGCAATAATGCTCAGGATCCAGGGATTGGGAAAGGGATATTGATATGAAGAAGGATATCTGTGGGTATATAAGGCTGCACCATCTCACATCAACAGTAGAGCATCTAAAGAATCACTCTTTTATTCTTTCCACAGCCTCCCACATAGTAACAAAATACTATAGTGGGTAAGTGATTAGAATTGGTTTAAATATACAGTTGCTTAATGCTAAAAACTTTAGAAGCTAGTGGTTAATGAAAAGTGCAGGGGGATAATTAAATGTGATAGCATTTGCAGTCATCTGACATACTTGTTTGCTAGCAACAGATCTGGAACCTTTGTTTGTTTATTTGAATCATTGGTATATTACTTAGCCTGAACCTGGTTCTTACTTATGAGAATTAAATCAGTGATGTCCCCTGTGCAACACAGATTGCAGCAGACAGCAACATGATCCGCCTTGCATCACATGCTTTTGCCAACTGGAGAACAGATGCGCTGCTATTGCGTCCAACTTATTTTTAAACGTTATTCTGTGTATGTGTTTATGAATCACCATCCGGTGGTTGAGGTTTGTATTTTCCCTTATAGCCTTAAATATTATCTGTCAAGTAAAATGTTCCTCCCACCCATTGCCCCCACTACCTCCATAATGTGTGATTGGCTGTCACTGGCCCCAATTTAAATCATCCATTATATTTGCTAATTAGTTATTCCCAGATGCCTTTCTGACACCCTCCCACCTCCAGATATCAAAATGCGTGGTATGGTAATTTTAATGGGAGCCAGAAATAAAGCAGAAGCAAAAACTATTATCATCTTGGGATCCTGGGTTTCTTACACTCACTGATAGGTTCACAAGGGTGCTGAAGCTCAGTCAGCTAGGTTGCAATAATATAGATTAGGACCAGATTATCAGTTGTTGTAAGAAGCAACAAGCATCATATGACTCAAGAGCTAAATTTTGTCCATGGATAATAAAAGAGCACATGCTATGTGTGGAGAAAGTCCTAGGTTTTGCTAACAGAGAAATAAGGGGAGTCTACAAACCAACAGGTATAATAATAATAATAATAATAATAATAATAATAATAATAATAATAAAAAAAAACAGTGGACCACTTGGTAAGCTGTTGCAAGAAGATTGCACAAACTGATTACAAGCAGCGGCATGACAAAGTAGCAACAATGGTGCATTGGAAGATCTGCAAAAAATATCATTTGCCTGTAAGCAAAAACTGGTGGGATCATAAAATAAAGAAAGTCATAGAAAATGATAAAATTAAACTGCTCTGGGACTTCAGAATTCAAACAGACAAGCACCTGCAACAAAACACCCCAGACTTAACAATTGTCGATAAGAAAGACAAAAAAGTCTGGATAGTGGATGTGGCAGTGCCTGGAGACAGCAGAATAGAAGAGAAAAAGCTGGAGAAGATAACAAAATACAAAGACCTACAAATAGAAATAGAAAGACTGTGGCAAAAGCAAGCAAGGGTAGTACCAATAGTCATAGGCTCCTTGGGCGCAATCCCAAAACAAATGGAGCACCACTTGAACACCATTGGCATTGACAAATTTGCTATTAGTCAATTGCAAAAGGCGGCCTTATTAGGAACTGCTTCCATCCTGCGACGATATCTATAATACCATCAAACATCCACATCTGCCTATCCCAGGTCCTGGGTAAGGACTCGATAGGTAGACAAACTGCCAAATCCAGTCTGAACATCTGGCTGACTGTGCGGTGATCGATAATAATGTGAGACGTAAAAAATATGGTGAGACGTAAATTTCAGAATGCCATAACGGCTCGGATGTCACCCGGGTTAACAAGGTCCGCGCTAGATATTGGGGTTCCTGGATATCTGGTGAAAAATGGGTTACAGGACTCAGGACTGTTGGATGAGCAACCAGGGCCAGAAGCTGCAGAACTACTAGAAGAAAAGGTGTTTACCCGTCGCAGATACACAGTGATTGAAAACAAAGAAATAATGATCTGTTACTACAGATCAAGTCCAACAAGAAGAGGATATCTAAAATGAATGCACCAGTTCTGGAAAGAACAACATCCAGAATCAGAAATAACAGAACAGAGGCTAGCAGATCAACACCGATTTATAATACGAAATAAAATATTCACAGAAACAGAATTGGATGAACTGCAAAGGTTTACCCAGGGCAAAGAAATCAAAGCCTTACCAGAAGCAATTCAGAATGTAGAGGCAAACCAGGGGGAGTTGGCAGTGAAGGAATCCAGCAGAGATATACAACTGTTCTCATTTGGAAACCAAGCACCTCTTCCTCGGGAAGAACAAAACCATCTAACTAAAGAAATAAAAGAATTGAAACAAAGAATAACTGACCATCTAGAACAGCACAAAAACAACAGAATAAGGCTGCCTGCATTGAAGCTTGTTCCAAAGAAACAGCTAGCACAAGCATTAAAAGATGCAAATACTGCAATATCAAGTATAAGTACCAATTCACTGCAAGAAACAAACCAACTAATGTACAGCACAGCTGCAGTTATAACTGAATACCTGGGATGCAAAATCAACAAAGAAAAAAAACAAACAAACAGTGCACCAGAAAAATGGAAGGTTAGACTAGAAAATAAGATCAGCAAGTTAAGATCACATGCAAGCAAGCTAGAACAGATGAAAGAAAAGAAGCTGAAGAACAAGAAGACCAAAGAATACCTAATCAAGAAATACCACTTAGAAACAAGGAAGATCAAGGAAGCACTGGAAATAATAAAGCAACAAATAACAGCTATAGCAGGAAAGTCAGTGGATATGAAGCTCGAATTGCAAACTATAGGCAGAACCTCCAATTTCAATCCAATCAGAAACGTTTCTACCAATCCATTAATGGAGAAACTGCAATGATTCAGTCAGTACCTGACAAGGAAGAAACAGTGCAGTTCTGGAAGCAGATATGGGATAACCCAAAGAAATACAACAAGGATGTGGCTTGGTTAAAAGAGGTGGATGCAGATAAAACAGAAGTTGAAATGAAAGAACTAGTAATAACAACAAAAATGGTAGAAAAAAGAGCAAGGAAAATCAAAAATTGGTCAGCACCAAGTGAAGATGAACTGCATGGGTTTTGGGTGAAACATCTAACTGTTATACACCCACTCATTGCCAAGCAGTTCAACAATATACTACAAGGAGGAGAAATTGAAAAGTGGCTAACAACTGGGAAAACCTACCTAATAATGAAAAATCCAGCAAAAGGGGCAACACCAGGTAACTACAGGCCAATTACCTGCTTACCAACAACTTTCAAATTACTAAATGGTGTGGTAGCTGATGCAGTACAACAGCATCTAGTTGAAAACAATCTCTTTCCACCTGAGCAGAAAGGAAACCGCCCCAATAGCAGAGGAACAAAAGATCAACTCCTAATAGACAAAATGATCTTGGCAAACTGCAAGAAAAGGAAGACCAACCTGAATGTGGCATGGATTGATTACAAAAAGGTATTTGACTCTCTGCCACATGACTGGATAATCAAGTGCCTAGAAATAACAGGAGTCAGTAGAAACATCAGAAAATTTGTGCAAAGATCGATGGCACAATGGAAGACACAGTTGCAGATTAATGGTGAGAGACTGGGAGAGGTTAATATCAAGAGAGGAATATTTCAAGGAGATTCATTATCACCATTACTATTTGTTATTGCACTGTTTCCTCTGTCAACAATACTGAATAACTCAGGACATGGCTATCAAACATCAAAAACATCTGCCAGACTATCCCACCTCCTTTACATGGATGATCGGAAGCTGTATGGAAAAACATCATCTGAAATAGAATCGCTGCTCAACACTGTCCGTATATATAGCCAAGATATTGTAATGGAGTTTGGCTTGGACAAATGTGCCACACTTACTATCAAACAAGGAAAAATAATGAAAACTGAAGGAATCAAGATGCCCCACGAAAATAACATTAAGAGTCTGGATGAGGAAGATTACTACAAATACTTGGGTATCCTTCAAGCTGACAACATCAAGCACACTGAAGTCAAGAAAAACATTAGAGGTGAATACATCAAGAGAGTGAAAAAGATCTTAAAGTCCAAACTCAATGGAGAAAATACCATAAAGGCAATCAACACCTGGGCAATTCCAGTCATTAGGTACACAGCTGGAATAGTGGACTGGACTCAAGCAGAACTAAAAGCAATGGATAGGAAGACCAGAAAAATAATGACAATGAATCATGCCCTTCATCCACGCAGTGACATTGACAGACTTTATCTACCAAGGCAAATAGGTGGGCGTGGAATGCTACAAGTACATCAGATGGTTGAAGAAGAAAAAATGGCTTTGGAAGAATATCTGAAGAACAATGATGAAGATGCACTGAAATTAGTATATCAGGAAGGCTTACTAACTACTGGAGAGACCAAACTGGCCTACAGGAAAGACCAAATGAAGAACAGAATAGAGGCATGGGAAGACAAAGCACTACATGGCCAATACATGAAAAAAATAGCTGGGAAAGCAGATAATAATAAAACCTGGCAATGGCTAAGAGCAGGAAAATTGAAGAAAGAGACCGAGGGACTAATTCTGGCTGCACAAGACCAAGCCTTAAGGACAAATGCATACAAAGTCAAAATTGAGAAGACAGCAACAGACAGTAAGTGCCGCCTATGCAAAGAAGCTGAAGAAACAGTGGACCACTTGGTAAGCTGTTGCAAGAAGATTGCACAGACTGATTACAAGCAGCGACATGACAAAGTAGCAACAATGGTGCATTGGAAGATCTGCAAAAAATATCATTTGCCTGTAAGCAAAAACTGTTGGGATCATAAAATAGAGAAAGTCATAGAAAATGATAAAATTAAACTGCTCTGGGACTTCAGAATTCAAACAGACAAGCACCTGCAACATAACACCCCAGACTTAACAATTGTCGATAAGAAAGACAAAAAAGTCTGGATAGTGGACGTGGCAGTGCCTGGAGACAGCAGAATAGACGAGAAAGAACTGGAGAAGATAACAAAATACAAAGACCTACAAATAGAAATAGAAAGACTGTGGCAAAAGCAAGCAAGGGTAGTACCAATAGTAATAGGCTCCTTGGGTGCAATCCCAAAACAACTGGAGCACCACTTGAACACCATTTACATTGACAAATTCGCTATTAGTCAATTGCAAAAGGCAGCCTTACTAGGAACTGCTTCTATCCTGCGACGATATCTGCAATACCATCAAACATCCACATTTGCCTATCCCAGGTCCTGGGTAAGGACTCGATAGGTAGACAAAATGCCAAATCCAGTCTGAACATCTGGCTGACTGTGCGATGATCAATAATAATAATAATAATAATAATAATAATAATAATAATAATAATAATAATAATAATAATAGTAAAGTGGAGGTCATCTAGTCCAACCCCCTGCTCAGGCAGGAAACCCTATACCATTTCAGACAAATGGCTGTCCAGTCTCTTCTTAAAAACTTCCAGTGTTGGAGCATTCACAGCTTCTAGAGGCAGGTTGTTCCACTGGTTAATTGTTCTAACTTGTCAGGAAATTTCTCCTTAGTTCTAGGTTGCTTCTCTCTTTGGTTAGATTCCATTTGTTGCTTCTCGTCCTGCCTTCAGGTCCTTTGGAGAATAGCTTGACTCCTTCTTCTTTATGGCAGCCCCTGAGATATTGGAACACTGCTATCATGTCCCCTCTCGTCCTTCTCTTCATTAAACTAGACCAGTGGTTCTCAACCTGTGGGTCGGGACCCCATTTGGGGTCGAATGACCATTTCATGGGGGTCGCCAAACAAGGCTGTCCACCATTTTTTCCCCCTTTTCTTTGGCCACGCCCCTGGCACCTGGTGATGTATAAGTGGTTGGGGGTCACCACAACATGGGAAACAATATTATGGGGTCGCGGCATTAGAAAGGTTGAGAACCACTGAACTAGACATACCCAATTCCAGCAACCGTTCCTTGTATGTTTTAGCCTCCAGTCCGCTGATCATCTTTGTTGCTCTTCTCTGTACTCTTTCTAGAGTCTCAACATCCTTTTTACATCTTGGTGACCAATTGATAAACTACAATTCCCAGCACCCTTCAGAGAGGTCAGGGAGCAAAAATGAGAAGAGTCTTGCAGCTGTGTATTATCACTGCCTCCTAGAATAGAGGCAATACAGGGTTAGGTAGATCCAGTGGTGGGATTCAGCCAGTTCGCACCACTTTGGCAGAACCAGTAGCTAATTTTTTGTTGCCCAGGCCCAGAATGGTCTTCTTGAAGCAGCATCCACACAGAGAACCATTTGTTCACATATTTGAATCCCACCACTGGGTAGATCAAGAATCTGCTTCTGTGTAAGGCAGCTTCAAAGGATGATCGCTTTTTCTTCTCCCTTGTAGTGACCCCCACTTTCAAAAAAATCTCTTCTTGGCATAACGATGAAATTTTATTATAGCTTTAGCTAGATAAAATGGAAGTTACTTTAAAGCCTGATTGCGATGCAGAGGGGACATTTTCAAGGAGAGGGTACAGTTTCAGAAAAATGAAAGCTTAGACCTTCCATCTCTAAAGTATCCTTCCCATGCTTCCATGCAGCAGCGACACTATAAAACAGGATTAACTTACAACAATGGGGATTAAGCCTTACTGAGCAGGAATACATTTTAATCTCTGATTAGCTGTTGACGAGAGCGTTTTCTTGGAAATAGGCTAGGGACAGTGGTGGGATTCAAATATGTGAACAACTGGTTCTCTGTGTGGATGCTGCTTCCGGAAGTCCATCCTGGGTCTGGGCAACAAAAAATTAACTACCGGTTCTGCCGAAGTGGTGCGAACCGGCTGAATCCCACCACTGCCTAGGATGGGGATTAGGTCCTGGGAAAAAGAGCTGAGGTCAGATAGTCAGGACAAGAAGTTCTGTCTCTCTAAGAAGACTCTAGGCTTGATCTGAAACCGATGTGAGCTGGGTTATGCCTGCAGGCTGGAGCTTTCCACGTGCCTAATTTACCATTTCTAGGTCATAAAAGGAGTGTTTATCTCTTATCTTCACAGCAGCCTTCTGGAGTGGAGAGCTGCAACCAATGTACCACACTGGAGCTTTCAATCATTCTGAGCTCAAACACAACTGCAATAGCAGCAAATTAGCAAAATGAAAAGGAAGAGATAATTCCATTCTTTGGTCCTGAATTGCCCTGCCAACTATTCCAAGATACTAATCATAAGCAGCAAAGCTAGACCAAGCAGAGAAAAAAAACGCATGATTAATGGAATTGAGCATTAGATGAACCAGAGCCTATTTGAAAACCTTATCAAGGACAGTGGTGGCAAGGAAGAGAACTTCCCCCTTTGCACACTCCTTTTTCTTTAGTGAATTTCCCATCCAATGTTAAAAAGAAGTCTTCTCTCTAAATTTCCATCCATTGGAGATTGTTACGACCCTTGGTGGCTTACTGTGATAATTTTGCAGAGTATTTTGAGGAATGTGGATAGAATAATTGATCATCTATCCATTTCATCCATGATAAAGATGTCTAGGGCAGGAGTAGGCAACCTTGGCTCTTTTATGACTCGTAGACTTCATGGCTGGCTCAGGAATTCTGGGAGTTGAAGTCCACGAGTCATAAAAGAGCCAAGGTTGCCTACCCCTGATCTAGGGACTCC
This sequence comes from Crotalus tigris, assembly GCF_016545835.1. Classification (NCBI taxonomy): domain Eukaryota; kingdom Metazoa; phylum Chordata; class Lepidosauria; order Squamata; family Viperidae; genus Crotalus; species Crotalus tigris. The sequence continues at coordinate 72,344 of NW_024097523.1, forward strand.
CTTACAAAGCTTTTTTTTTTAACGTTTCAGTTGTGAACAGCTGATGACCTTGAAAGCTACCAAAAAATATTTCTGTGTTCTTGTTTTACCACCAAAATGATTTATGATTATCAGACTTTTTATAGGTTTGCTTTGAGCCTTTAAATTTCATTCACTTGGGAATAATGATGATTTAATAATATCAAAAACGTTTTGGTTATTATTAGCAGACAGCTATGGCAGAACACAATAATGCCACCTTCTTTCGAAACAAGTGCAAATACTTTGCTAAATATAATCTTACCTTTCCATGTGCTTTATTTGGGAGTGGAGGCCAGATGTAAATGTATCATTTTTTGTTTTAGCCAAGGTGGGTTGAGCAGTTGGTAATACATCAATTCCCTCAGGCACTTCTCTGTGAAATGGATTATCTAGAGATCCATTTCATTCTGTCTTGCAGCCAGAATTCAAGATGATGGCTGTTTGATCTTCACCCTGATTAATTGTCTGCACCGAAAGAAAAATAGGAACTCTGTTGATTCTCCAGGACTTCTCTGAATTTTCACTCCATTAATCATGTATTTTTAGATAATCTATATGAGCTTACTCTAATTGCCCCCCTTCCCGTAAATAAATGTCTATTTAACAATAGACTGGAGGAAAGCGAAGATGTGAAATTTGATTGCCTCCAGAACAGAAACTGATAGGCAAGGGACCAAAATTGTATACTATCAGTTTTCTTTAAAGGACTCTATTCTCCTTAAAAGCATTTGCTTATTAATAACTGGGAATAGTAAAAATGGTTTTAAATTCACTGATCATATGCTGAAGGGAGGATTTTTTTTTTCTTTTTCAGTCCAGTCTTTCTTTGGGAATAGAGGAATGCTCTTAAGTCATCTTCCTCTCAGATGCAACATATTAGTTTACAAACATCACATTAATTGGAAACAGTGACCCACTGATTCTAATGAAGGGAAAGACTAACTTATGTGCCACATGGAATGCAGCCTCCACCGACAGCATTGAAGCATTTCTAATGAAAAAAAAAAGAAGCAACAAACCCAACCCATGGCTTCCAGGCCCACTGATTTAAACCTTTCAGATCTACTAGGGGAGCTGATTTGCATATTTAGAGAAAATCTAGTTTGCATCAACAGTTGGATGACCTTGCATATTCAAATGGCGAGGCTGCATATAATCAGATTGTGCATCCTAACTTGGCATGAGCATGGATAAACTGCAGAGAGTTCCTTGTGGCAAACACAGACTTGGGAAAGAAACTCAGCCTGCTGCACTGTCGTCTGTTTGCATCCATTTTATTATCTTTTCTTTGCCTCCTGACAAATAGCCCGTGTAAAGGATGAGGTAACTTCAGAGAGATCAAAGGCTCTTACTGGTCTGTGGGAAGTTTTAGCAATTGGGCTTATCAGAAGTATCCTGCGGCTTGGTTCCTACTGGTCTTGCTGTGCTGATTTATATACCTGCTGCAAAGAGGTTGTTTAGATTCAGCTGCTATTATTTAGGCTTGGTGAGTCTGAACATCCTGGGAGGAGGAGGAGGAGGAGGTGGTAGTGGTATAAACTTAAAGCTTAGTAAAACTAAAAATTATATATTGGAGAAAGTTACAGGGATGCAGCAGGGTTCCACAATAGATTCATGTGCACAAACACATTCACAAATACATACACAAGATCTTTCTTTCTCTTAAAGATCCTGGAGCACTGGGGAACTACCAGAGGACTGGAAAAGAGCTGATGTTGTTCCCATCTTCAAAAAAGAAAAAAAAATGGATTCAGAAAACTACAGACCTATCAGCCTGACCTCAATACCTGGGAAGATCTTGGAATATATAACCAAGCAATGAATCAGCAAACACCTAGAGGCAAACAAAGTCATTACCAAAAGCCAACATGGGTTTGTCAGAAACAGATCATGCCAGACAAATCTTATTGCATTCTTTGATCAAGTGGAAAAATTAGTGGACCAGAAGAATGCTGTGGATATAATTTACTTGGACTTCAGTAAGGCATTTGATAAAGTAGACCACAACCTACTACTTGATACGATAGAAAAATGTGGGTTAGACAGCATCACCACCAGATGGATTCTTAGCTGGCTGACCGGCTGTACTCAGCGTGTGGTCTTTAATGGAACCGCATCTACATGGAGGGAAGTGTGTAGTGGGGTGCCCCAGGGCTCTGTTCTGGGCCCAGTGCTCTTCAACATCTTTATCAATGATTTGGATGAGGGGATAGATGGAGTGTCAAACCTTCAAATGTTCTGAATGAAGCCATGTTTCTTTGTTTATCGTTTGCCACAGCAATGGGAGGGGGGAGATGCATTCTTGTAGTTTAGTCAAAACAATAACTTTCTTGTGGGAACCAAGGTCAAGCAGCCTAAGCATTTGGCAGGTTGGAGCTATCATTAGAGAGCCCGCCAAAAGTGTTAATTGGGGATTGTGATAAATGACACGCCAAAGGGGTGCGGAGTTTAACTTTTACTTTGTAACCTTTTGGGGGGGGGGAACTTTCAATCTTGGTTTCAACCTTTGTTTGTGCTGATATTATGTAGCCATTAAAAGTGTTCTTTGAGGAAAGCAATTGCCTCAGAGTTCTTATTTCTACTGGTCTCATCTATCGGAACCATGACATGGGGAACTCATTAAATTTGCAGACAACACCAAGCTGGCAGGAATAGCCAACACTCCAGAAGATAGGCTTAAGATACAGAAGGATCTTGACAGACTTGAACAATGGGCGCTATCTAACAAAATGAAATTCAGTGGTGAAAAATGTAAAGTTCTACATTTAGGCAAGAAAAAATCAAATGTACAGATATAGTATAAGTGATACCTTGCTCAATAGTAGCAACTGTGAGAGGGATCTCAGAGTCCTAGTGGACAATCACTTAAATATGAGCCAGCAGTGTGCTGCAGCTGCCAAAAAAGCCAACACAGTGCTAGGCTGCATTAACCAGAGGGATAGAATCAAGATCATGTGGAGTGTTAATACCACTTTACAATGTCTTGGTAAGGCCACACTTGGAATATTGCATCCAGTTTCGGTCACCACAATGTAAAACAGATGTTGAGACTCTAGAAAGAGTACAGAGAAGAGCAACAAAGATTATTAGGGGACTGGACGCTAAAACATATAAGGAATGGTTGCTGGAATTGGGTATGTCTAGTCTAATGAAGAGAAGGATGAGGGGTGACATGATAGCAGTATTCCAATATCTCAGGGGCTGCCACAAAGAAGAGTCAAGCTATTCTCCAAAGCACCTGAAGGCAGGACAAAAGCAATGGATGGAAACTGATCAAGGAGAGAAGCAACTAGAACTAAGGAGAAACTTCCTGACAGTTAGAACAATTAATCAGTGGAACAACCTGCCTCCAGAAGCTGTGAATGCTCCAACACTGGAAGTTTTTAAGAAGAAACTGGATAGTGATTTGTTTGACCTCCAAGGTCCCTTCCATCATCATCATCATCATCATCATCATCATCATCATCATCATCATCATCATCTTATCCCCAAAGGACAACTACTCAGGCCACACTTACACTCGGTGAAATCCTTTATCAAGAAAGTACACCCAACTATGTTTTCCATAAATAATGGTATTAAAAAAAAGAAATTATCCCTGTGTGTGTTTGTGGGGATGTTTTTCAGACATTATGAAATGTACTGTTAAAAACTTATTTAATAAAAAAATAGTTATGAGTAGCATGGTGTAAGGCAGCCAAATTATGGCTTCAAAATTCCTTTGTAGTCAGTGGTCAAATTATCATTATTTCCATTATTTAGGAAATCATGGGTAAACAAGTTAGAGTGGTAACCAGAAAATTCAGTGACAGCTCTTTGCAATGTTGTATCTTAATCTGTGACCTATCTCAAATATTTACACCATGAAAGCCAAGAACACCAGTAAACTCACAGAGGTTGGAGCCTATCAAATAATCGTTGATAACAGTCATTGGGAATTACATTTGACTTGAAGGAGTTTTTAATTGTTTATTATAAGACTTAGTGTTATCTGTGAATCCAGTATCTCTGTGTGGTGGAATGAGGGGAAAAATGGAAGACTGTCTTTAAAAAAAGAGTCAGATAATTAACTCAGGAAAACAAAAAAGGGTATGTTGGCAAATCTAGGCTGTTCTTTCGGAAGCTCTAATGTGGGGCACTTGATTCTCCTTTTGAGAAAGTTTCATTATATTATTAGGGAAAGGGGAATACTCAAAGAATAAGCCTTCATTAAGCTGAGTCTGAAAAGGAATGAAATCTATGGCAATCCACAGGTTTAATACAGGGATTAATTATATGTGTGAATATGTACAGAAGCAGGAGACAACTGCATATTGCACGATGATCATGGATCCACTTAAGGGAAGGAAACTTTACACTCCTCTTTGTTACCTTTTGTCATTCATGATCAGGTGGGACTGATGGGGGATAACAATAAATTACAGATGTTGAAAAGCAAGAAAAGAGAGGGGACAAAAAGGGAAAAAGATCAATCAAAAGAGCCGAGGTGGCGCAGCAGTTAGAGTGCAGTACTGCAGGCCACTTTAGCTGACTGTGTTCAGCAGGTCAGTGGTTCAAATCTCACCAGCTCAAGGTTGACTCAGCCTTCCATCCTTCCGGGGTAGGTAAAATGAGGACCCAGATTGTTGGGGGCAATGTAAAAATATATATACATTGCTTACTGGTGTACACCGCTTAGAGAGTGCTCGCACTTAAAGCGGTATATAAGTCTCATAAATAAATAAATAAATAAATAAATAAGGTGAAGGCTATGCGCCTTGATTGGTTTGAAAAATTTAAGAATATTGAAAAAACTATTCTTTTTCAATCTTATATTTCTCAGTCACCAAAAGTATTCCAGGTAGGCTTTGAGTTAGGTAGGTCTGTACAGGAGTGTTGCTATGTGAAAGATTGAAAATGAACAGGGGAAAATTGTAAACCTACCTTTATTTGTAGGTATCCTGAATCTTTGGAAAAATATGAACAATCTAACACTGGTGCTATAAGATCATCCCTATGATTCTGTGTATGTGTGTGAGAGAATAAACCATTTAGGTCTGCTTTTATATATTTGTTAATAAACTCAAATATTGCCAACAAGGAAAGCAATCTGTTTTTACTGGTCCTTCATCTAAGTAGACCCAATGCTACCTCTGGAGTCTTGCCATTCAGAAAAGTGCACAATGTATAATCATGTGTGAATTCTTTCGCCAGCTCTCTCCCACCCTGACTTTGGGCCACGATCCCTCTGAACTCATCTCTGCACTATCCTCTTTCTGCTTGAAGCTGCTAATTGCCATATAATAGCCATCTCTGACCTCTCCTCTTCTTGACTTTCCTTGCCACCTGCCATGATGAACACCAAAGGCCCTCTGCCCATTTGCAGCTGACAGCAATGCTATCATACCCTGGCAGCACCAGGCTTCCTCCTCAACTGTGTGATATTGATTTCTTCTTGTCCCCAGCCCTGGAATTAAACCACGTTATGCCACCACCATGGGTAATAAAAATCATCTCTCCATTATCTGGAATCTGAAAATGTTTCACCACCATTCTACTGGTGGGCAAAATCCATAATTCCCCCCCCCCCTCCATTGCTATAGATCAGTGTTTCCCAAACTTGACAATTTTAAGGCATGTGGACTTCAACTCCCAGAATTCCACAGCCAGCAACGCTGGGAGTTGAAGTCCTCATGCCTTAAAATTGTCAAGTTTGGGAAACACTGCTATAGAACAAGGGCTGGGTATTTGTTGCACATTGATCACTTGGAGGAGCATGGAGAAATCCCATGCCCTTTTGTCACTAGTCACCCTCCCTGCGACCATTTCCCTTCCAGAGTTTGAACTCAGGGTTATGGTTCCTGAACTTCTTTTACTCTCATCATCTCTCTCCACCCCTCAAAATAATTCTTTTTCTAGCTTTGAACCAGATGAAGGGAAAAAAAGACCAAACCTTCCCTGTTTTAAGTGGGGAAGAAAAAGGGGAGAATTTGCACAATTCTGTATAGTGCAAACTGGTGAGATGCCCAAAAGAGAAATGTGAGGTGAGGCAGGCCATCCAGCCTAGAGAAATCCAGAATCTCAGAATCGGAATGAGATCAGAACCACCCCAGGGTGGATGTTTTCCTGCTGAATGGAGCGATGTTAAAGGCAGACAGCAACAAAGCCAAAAGAGGAAGGCAATCAATTTAGATCAGTGGTTCTCAACCTGTGGGTCGGGACCCCATTTGGGGTCGAACGACCATTTCACGGGGGTCGCCAAACAAGGCTGTCCGCCATTTTTCCCTCCTTTTCTTTGGCCATGCCCCTGGCACCCAATGATGTATAACTGGTTGGGGGTCACCACAACATGGGGAACTGTATTATGGGGTCACGGCATTAGAAAGGTTGAGAACCACTGATTTAGATGTAACAACTGGCACATACACTAACCAGATCACCATTTTGGTAGAGAGAGGTTCCCTGAAGATGGGCTCCAGCATGACACTGAAAGCTCAGAAGACTAATCCTCTGGTTTTGGTAACCGACCCAGATTGGATCCTGCCAGTTCACCATTATTCAACTGGGGATGACAGCAACCACAGGAGAGGCAGGATACGAATTGGTAATGAAAGTGGTCAATGTTATGGCAGCATTGTTTTGTCACAGAAACAATAACTCTTAACTGCCACAGAAACAAGAGCTGTGTTCTCCAGAAACAAGACTCAGAGTTTATCTTTCCTTTGAGTTCAACTGCTCGGTGATTTCATAAACAGTATTTGCTTGGCAATAATAAATTAAAAAACTAGTTGTTTTCAATTAGTCTACAGCTTTGGGAAGTCCCAGGGGCCCCCTATCCAACTGTTACAATATCCAATTCTAATTAGCCAACCTTGGTTTACAATTATGTGCTAGCTGGCCTCTTCTAAAGAGAATTCTTGTCCAGCTTGTCTTCCAATCAGCCTTTTGAGATACTGTAAATAAGGTCATGAAACACATGCTCACACACCCACTGCAAATATGCCAGGGATGCTACTTTGTTGTTATTCATTATTGTTTAGAATTAGAAAAGTGATTTTTGGTTCCTGAAGATCATATGATGTAAAGTTATCTTATCAATGGTGGTGCATTAAACAATAGGAGAAATGTGGAGAGAGAACAGATAAGTATGACATTTTGGGGAGGAGAATTTCATTGGCATTTTCAGTTTTGGGTACAAAACTTTGGCCAATTCCTGGAAGTAGTAACTCCTCTGGATTCAAGCATTAGAGATCCATGTCTACTTTATAATAGCAATAGCACTTAGACTTATATACTGCCCCATAGTATTTTACAGTAGTCTCTGGGCAGTTTACAATGTCAGCCTATGGCCCCCAACAATCTGGCTTTTCATTTTACTGACCTCAGAAGGATGGAAGGCTGAGTCAACCTTGAGCCCCATCAGGGTCAAACTCCAGGCTGTGGGCAGAATTAACCTGTAATGCTGCACTCTAACACCACTGTGCCACCGTAATGCTGTCACTTCAGACTTCTCACATTGGCTACTATAGAAGGCTCCTTTCTACTGAAATCACTGGGGAACGGAATAATCAGTTCACATCTATATATGTGGATTTTCCTGATACCTGCTCTCTTCAGCTACCCTATCAGTGTGTGTGTGTGTGCGCGCGCGCGCGCCAGCCTGCAGTTGACACATGCTTGACTCTGTTAGTTTTTCCCCAGCAGACCTATGATGCCTACAGCCACGTAGGCTGTCCTTGTCACCAAGGCATTTTTTTTTATTCCTGATGAAAAGTCAGCTCAGAAGAAGACTGTTCCTGACATAAAGCCAGAAGGATTAAAAATTCACATTCAACATTGATTAGAAGCTGCATAAATTACTAATTATGATTTGGATCCTTTGATGTTGGGGAAGTTGCTGAAACAGATTGGGCTCAGCTGGGAAAGGTACGAGGCTGATACATAGCGAAATCACTGTTAATGAACAAGGATAGACTCTCTGTGTGTGTGTGTGTGTCTATGTACATGGCATACACAAAGAACAAAATGTAGAAAGGAATGTTTATTATGATTGTGATTATGATGAGGATAATGACATTCTTCCTCCAGTAAGAGAAAGGACACATCTCAGGAAGAACAAAAAAGGAATCCTAAATTAAAGACTATTTTAACTCTGATATTTAAGGGATGTAGTTCACCTTATCAAAGGATGCCAGACTGGGAAGGCTGATTTGTTGGACTGCAGTACTTAACCTAATGCACTCAATCTTTATTAACTCACTAATCTCAATACAGTTATGGATGAAACAGTGCAGATTTTTTTTCCAACAGAAGGAAAAAAACGGTTATGGTTTAGTCTAGGCCAGGATTCCTTTAGAAGGCAGGATACCTTCAAACTGGATTAATATAAAAGTCAGAGAATGACAATACGGGCATCTTCAGGTGGAGGAAAGGAGGGCAAAAGGTGGCAAGTGACATCATGTGCGATTGAAATGAATTATGTAATTTGTGTTAATAGTTTCAACTACTGGACTCAATCGGAGATTACTTCCCAGCATAGAGAGATCCTGCTAATGCTGGGAGATAAATTGCTGCCAAAGGCACAAAGCCACTACAAAGTTGACAATACTATCATAAAAATTAGCCTCTGTATAGACACCCAGTACATCTGACTGGCCAAGCACTGGGTGAGAGATTAATTAGCAGCAGGCAGTTGTTATGGAAAGTCCATATGTATCATATATAGGTATATTGAAAAATATACCTATATATGGAGAAGGAAATGGCAAACCACTCCAGTATCTTTGCCATGAAAACCCGATGGACAGTACTAAAAGGCAAAAAGATACGACGCTGGAAGATGAGCCCCTCAGGTCGGAAGGTGTCCAGTATGCTAGTAGAGCCAGAAAGAATGAAGCGACTGGGCCAAAGCCGAAAGGATGCTCAGCTGTGGATATATCTGGTGGTGAAAGGAAAGTCCGATGCTGTAAAGATTTTTTCTCCATAGGAACCTGGAATGTAAGATCCATGAATCAAGGCAAGCTAGATGTAGTCAAACAAGAGATGACAAGACTGAACATCGACATCTTAGGAATCAGCGAACTAAAATGGACAGGAATGGGTGAATTTAACTCAGATGACCATCAGGTATACTACTGTGGGCAAGAATCCCTCAGAAGAAATGGAGTAGCCTTCATAGTCAATAAAAGAATAGGAAAAGCAATACTGGGATACAATCCCCAAAATGACAGAATGATCTCAATTCGAATCCAAGGCAAACCATTCAATATCACAATAATCCAAATCTATGCCCCAACCACTGGTGCTGAAGAGGATGAAATTGACCGATTCTATGAAGCCCTACAGCACCTTATAGAATTAACACCAAAAAATTATGTCCTTATTGTTATGTCCTGAGCCTTGCAAGCGGGCTCGGGCGTTGCAGGCGGTCCCGGGCAGGTGCAAGTGCTGGCGCGCAAAAAGTAACACATTGACCCGGGAAAGTCCTATAAAAGGAGGCTGCAAGGTGTGGGCTTTTGCCGCCATATTCCAATGTAAGCTGAACTGAAGAATAAAGGTTTCCTGAGAACTACAACTGCTTCTCGTGTCTTACCATTTCGCGACGGACTCAACACTGGCGACGAAGGTGGGATCGCCTTACATCGGAAAAGAGAAGGTGTAAGCTTACCCGAGTGAGTCCGGAGCGGCAGGAACGGCGTTGACTCGGCAGCTACCCGCCAATCCAGCGTGCATTCGGGGGTAGGCTGGCTGGTAGACCCTTCCTGATACGAAATGGCGAAGATTGGAAGGCTTTCGGAATTCGACGTCTCACACCCAGAGAGGTGGGAGTCCTACGCAGCCAGGGTGGAAAACTACCTCAAAATGAACCAGGTGAGGGAAGAGAGCTTGAAGGCTGCCACCCTGCTGTGCATTTGCGGTCAAGATGCATTCGAAATAGCTGAGAACCTTGCAGCACCTGTTCCTTTAGAGTCTGTCAGCTACGCAGATCTAAAAAAGTTACTGAAGGAGCACTTCCAACCTAAGATGTCCGTCATCGCGTGGCGCCACACCTTCGAGCAGAGGGATCAACGACCCGGAGAATCGGCCAAGGAGTACATCGCCGCACTGAGGAAAGCCGCCAAACATTGCGAGTTCAAGGACCTCGAAGAACGACTGAGGGACCGGTTTGTATGCGGGCTAAGGCATCGAGAGTTGCAACAGAGACTTTTCGCCAAGGAGGACTTGTCTTTCCAAGATGCCTTGAGAGAGGTCACCGCAGAAGAAGCAGCAGGCGGCGCCATCAAGAACATGCGGCCGATCAGAAACAGTCCAGATGCTGCATCCGTGCACCAGGAAGAAGTCCAATGAAACTCCGAGGAGGATCCGGACGAGGAAGTGGACCGTCTCCACCCCACAAAGGAAGGAAAACCAAGAGGAAGCTCTTCAGCTCTCCCCAAGTGCATCGGTTGTGGAGGTCGCCACAAGAGAGCCGACTGCAAGTTCCGCTCCGCTATCTGCCGGGCGTGCGGAAAACAAGGACACATTGCAGTTGTGTGCCTGGGCCGTCAGAAGGTACAACCTCAGGAAGAATTGTGCCTGAAAGGTACCAGGGTCCCCAGCCAGAATAGGGTGGGGTTTTGTGCTTCGCGAAGAAGCATCTACAGGGCAGGCACACACAAGCCCATTAAGAAAAAGCTGTCACTTAAGGTGAAGCTACAAGGAGTTCCATTAACTATGGAACTGGACACGGGATCTGCACTTTCGATCATTTCTATGCACACATTTAGGAAGATTTGTTCCGGCAGCGGAACCCAGGCCAAGTTGAGGCCTTCTGACATTGTGCTAACGGATTTTCAAAACTCCAGAGTGTGTGTTAAGGGGGAGGCCACCCTTAACGTACAGTATAAGGATTTTGAGGGTCCACTAGACCTACTAGTAGTAGAGGGTGAACGAACGAGTCTCATAGGACTCGAGTGGTTTGAGGCCTTGGGGATACACGTCACAGGGCTCAACAGCCTACAAACACTCGACCTACAGGAAGTCTGCAAAGAATTTGCAGACATTTTCAGCCCCCAGCTGGGCACATACAAAGGACCCCCTGTGTCATTAAAGTTAGACCCCATGGTCACTCCCATTAGAATTAAAGCAAGAAGGGTCCCTTTTGCTTTAAAGAGTAAAATTGACACTGAGTTGGACAAACTGATCCAACAAGGAATTCTAGAACCTGTTGACTCCAGTCCATGGGAGACCCCCATTGTCATGCCTCTTAAGGCAAATGGGGACATTCGCATCTGTGCTGATTACAAATGCACTCTAAATAAGGCATTGCAGCAACATGCCTATCCTGTTCCTGTGGTCAGTCATATCCTGGCCTCCCTCAAGGGGGGGCGCGTTTTTGCAAAGCTTGACCTAGCTCAAGCATATCAACAGCTGCCTGTTGATGATGACGCTGCTATAGCTCAGACTATTGTGACCCACAGAGGGGCTTTCAAGGTAAAGAGACTTCAATTTGGAGTAAATGTCGCTCCTGGGATTTTCCAAAGCGTAATGGAAAACACACTACGGGGTATACCAGGGGTTTGCCCCTATTTTGATGATGTCTTAATTGCAGGAGACTCCACACACATTCTAGCTGAAAGGCTAAGGGCTGTCCTGTTAAGGTTCAGGAAAACGGGACTCAAACTCAAGAAGGACAAATGTAAAATTGGGGTACCTTCTACTGAGTTTCTGGGGTTCAAAATTGATGCTGCTGGGATTCATCCTGCTGAATCCAAACTAAAAGCCATTATGCAAGCCCCTAGGCCAAAGTCTAAGGCCGAACTACAGGCTTTTCTGGGCCTTCTGAATTTCTACAATTCCTTTCTTCCACATAAGGCTAGTGTAGCTGAGCCTCTTCACAGGCTATTAGATAAACAGGCAGTGTGGCAGTGGTCACAAACACATGAGGCTAGTTTCAATGAGGTCAAGGCCTTACTCACTTCTAACAGTGTACTTGCACACTTCAATGAGTGCCTTCCTGTGTGCATCGCTTGTGATGCTTCCCCTTATGGGGTGGGTGCTGTACTGAGCCACCTCAGGGCTGATGGAACTCAGGTTCCTGTTGCATATTACTCCAGGACATTGTCTGCAGCTGAGCACAACTATGCTCAAATAGACAGGGAGGCCTTAGCTGTTGTTGCTGGAATTAAAAAATTCCATGATTTTTTATATGGTAGGCAATTCACGGTCTTCATTGACCATAAGCCTTTGCTGGACTGTTTACCACACGTAAACAAACTCCCCAAATCATCTCTCCCAGGATGCTCAGGTGGTCTATCTTCTTGTCTGCATATGATTTTTCCCTACTTCACAAGCCTGGGAAGGAAATGGGCCATGCTGATGGCCTCAGTAGATTACCCCTGCCGGTAATAGAGGCTGACCCCGCACCAGCCATCAATATTCTCTCCATTCAAGCTTTGCCCGAGTCCCCCCTGAATGCCAGGGATGTAGCCGCTGAATCAGGCACAGATCACACACTTTCACGTGTCCTTTCTTGGGTTTTGTCTGGATGGCCTGAGCACTGTCCTAGTCCTGAGTTTCAGAGTTTCTGGTCTAAAGTGAACGAGTTGTCCACTTCTCAGGGTTGTCTGCTTTGGGGAAGCAGGGTTGTCATTCCCACCTCAATGAGGACTAGGGTCTTAGATTCCCTCCACGAGGGTCATCCTGGCATTGTTCGTATGAAGGCTCTTGCACGCAGCCACTTGTGGTGGCCAGGGGTAGACAAAGACATAGAAGCTAAGGTGCATGCTTGCCACCTTTGTCAACGTTCACGCCCTGAAATGCCCCAAGCTCCTGTGCATAGATGGGAGGAAACACAGTCTCCATGGTCTAGGGTGCACATTGACTACGCTGGGCCCTTTCAGGGTCAATTCTTCTTGGTCCTCGTTGACAGCCATTCAAAATGGCTTGAGGTTGTACCTGTCTCTTCCACCACCACTGCAAAGACTATTCAGGTACTGAGGGGGATTTTTGCTGCACACGGGCTCCCAGACGTCATTGTGTCTGACAACGGCCCTCAATTCACTTCCTCCGAATTCCAAGCTTTCTTGCAGGCTAACATGATTCGTCATGCCACTTCTGCACCTTTCCACCTGTCCACCAACGGTATGGCTGAACGCATGGTTCGCATCACCAAGGACGCCTTGAAGAGGCTCACCTACGGGGACTGGCATCACAGGTTGGCTGACTTCCTCCTTTCTTATCGCACCACACCGTCCACTTCTACAGGGAGAAGCCCAGCTGAACTTCGTTGGGGGCGCAAACTGACTACCAAGCTTGACCGGTTGCATCCGGACAGACTGCCTCCTTCTGTCTCACACCCCAGGGCACCTAGGCAACTACTTGTGGGTGCCCCGGTTTGGACTCGTAATTACGGGCCTGGTCATACATGGGTCCCCGCATCTATATCCAGGGTCACAGGTCCTCTATCCTACGAGGTATCCCTGGACAACGGTCGTGTCCTGCGTCGGCACATTGACCAACTTCGCCCTAGATGGGACCTTCCCGCTGAGACTCCTGGGTCTTTTCCAGGGGGGGAGGGGGAGCCCTTTGGGCAAAGGGAGGGGCATGGAATGCTGCCCTGTACCAATGAGGGAGCCACAAACGGCCCGTCCCAAAATTCCGCAATTGCTCCCAACAGGAAGTCATGGAGCCCAACTAGAACTCAGGCATCAATGCCTACTCCAGCCAGGGAGTCACCCCGGGGGCATAATCACTTTTCACCCGCATCACTCAGTACTCCAGTCAGAGAGAATACCCGGGAGCATCCCAACAATCCATTCCCTGCAAGAGAGCTGGCACACACTCCTCCTAGTTGGCCTGACTTCAACCCTGTCCTTAGAAGGGGGCAAACACACAGAGAGGTGGTCGAGGAACCAAATCCCGACTACAACACCTCTGACTACACTCAGGGGACAACTGAGTTTTGGGACAGTACTGAAACCCACACAAGCCCGGACACAGAACGGGATTCAGGGGATAGACAGCCTCCTGACAGGTCTTGGACGGACCTAGGAGGTTCTACAGAAACGCCCAACAGTGACAGTCACTTAGAAGGGCCAGAGAGCATACAGCTAGGCGGGACAACCAGGTCATACACTGAAAGAAGCCCTGGCCTGACGAGCCCGGTGGGCAAGCAAGCAGGCCAGGCATTGGAGCACAGTCCTTGGGAATCACCAAGGCATAATGGAAGGAACAGGCACACGTCACCCCTCAGTCAGGGAGTACCTAGCAAGCACCCAGAGCTTAGGAGGTCACAGAGAGCAAGGAAATCTCCTAAGTACTTAGAGGATTACATAACACTATTGGCTAAACAGAGCCAGTAGAAGGGTAGAAACACTGAGGCAATGGAAACGGGGGAACTCCGAACATGGAGGGGAGCAGAGCATTGTACTAAGAGTGGGTTGTGTATTATTTGGCATTGGTCGTAGTTTTAGCCCGGGGGAAAGGGGTGTTATGTCCTGAGCCTTGCAAGCGGGCTCGGGGCGTTGCAGGTGGTCCCGGGCAGGTGCAAGCTGCCCGGGACCAGACAGGCTGTCGCCAGTGCTTGTGCGCATGCGCAAGTGCTGGTGCGCGAAAAGTAACACATTGACCCGGGAAAGTCCTATAAAAGGAGGCTGCGAGGTGTGGGCTTTTGCCGCCATATTCCAATGTAAGCTGAACTGAAGAATAAAGGTTTCCTGAGAACTACAACTGCTTCTCGTGTCTTACCATTTCGCGACGGACTCAACACTTATCATCATGGGGGATTGGAATGCTAAGGTAGGAAGCCAAAAGATAACCGGAATAACAGGCAAGTTTGGCCTTGGAGTACAAAATGAAGCAGGGCATAGGCTGATAGAATTTTGTCAAGAGAATACGATGGTCATAACAAACACTCTTTTCCAACAACCCAAGAGACGGCTCTACACATGGACATCACCAGACGGTCAACATAGAAATCAGATTGACTATGTGCTCTGAAGCCAAAGATGGAGAAGCTCTATACAGTCAGTAAAAACAAGACCAGGAGCTGACTGGGGCTCAGATCATGAGCTTCTCGTTGCAAAATTTAGGCTTAAATTGAAAAAAGTAGGGAAAAGCACTAGGCCACTCAGGTATGAACTAAATCATATTCCTGATGAATATACAGTAGAGGTGACAAATAGATTTAAGGAATTAGATCTGATAGACAGAGTGCCTGAAGAACTATGGATGGAAGTTCGCAACATTGTACAAGAGGTAGCAACTAAAATCATCCCAAAGAAAAAGAAATGCAAGAAAGCAAAATGGCTGTCTGAGGAAGCTTTGCAAATAGCTGAGGAAAGAAGGGAAGCGAAAGGCAAAGGAGAAAGAGAAAGATACACCCAATTGAATGCAGAATTCCAGAGAATAGCTAGAAGAGATAAGAATGCCTTCTTAAATGAACAGTGCAAAGAAATAGAAGAAAACAACAGAATAGGGAGGACCAGAGATCTCTTCAAGAAAATTGGAGATATGAAGGGAACGTTTCATGCAAAGATGGGCATGATAAAGGACCAAAATGGCAGGGACCTAATAGAGGCAGAAGAGATTAAGAAGAGATGGCAAAACTACACAGAAGAACTATACAAGAATGAGCTTAACGTCCCAGATAACCACAATGAGATGGTCACTGACCTCGAACCAGACATCCTAGAATGTGAAGTGAAATGGGCCTTAGAAAATCTGAGCAACAACAAAGCTAGTGGAGGTGACAGTATTCCAGCTGAGCTATTCAAAATCTTAAAAGACGATGCAGTAAAAGTGCTACACTCAATTTGCCAGCAAATTTGGAAAACTCAACAGTGGCCACAGATTGGAAAAGGTCAGTTTACATTCCAATTCCAAAGAAAGGCAATGCCAAAGAATGTTCAAACTATCGCACCATTACACTCATTTCACATGCTAGTAAAGTTATGCTTAAAATCCTACAAGCTAGACTCCAGCAGTATGTGGATTGAGAACTACCAGAAGTACAGGCAGGATTTCGAAGAGGCAGAGGAACTAGAGATCAAATTGCCAACATACGCTGGATCATGGAGAAAGCTAGGGAGTTCCAGAAAAACATCTACTTCTGCTTCATTGACTATGCTAAAGCCTTTGATTGTGTGGATCACAACAAATTGTGGCAAGTTCTTAAAGAGATGGGAGTACCAGACCATCTCATTTGTCTCTTGAGAAACCTATATGCGGGTCAAGAAGCAACAGTGAGAACCGAACACGGAACCACTGATTGGTTCAAAATTGGAAAAGGAGTCCGGCAAGGCTGTATACTGTCGCCCTGCCTATTTAACTTATATGCAGAGCACATCATGAGAAAGGCAGGGCTAGATGAATCAAAAGTTGGAATTAAGATTTCCGGGAGAAATATCAACAACCTAAGATATGCAGATGATACCACTCTAATGGCAGAAAGTGAAGAGGAACTAAAGAGCCTCTTGATGCGGGTGAAGAAGGAGAGTGCAAAAGTTGGCTTGAAACTCAACATTAAGAAAACCAAAATCATGGCATCCGGCCCTCTCAATTCCTGGCAAATAGATGGGGAAGAAATGGAGGTAGTGACAGATTTTATTTTTCTGGGCTCCAAGATCACCTCAGATGGGGACTGCAGCCAAGAAATTAAAAGACGCTTGCTCCTGGGGAGGAAAGCTATGGCAAATCTAGACAGCATACTAAAAAGCAGAAACATCACCCTGCCAACACAAGTGCGTATAGTCCAGGCCATGGTTTTCCCAGTTGCAATGTATGGCTGTGAAAATTGGACCATAAGAAAGGCTGAGCGTCGAAGAATTGAGGCCTTTGAACTATGGTGCTGGAGAAGACTCTTGCGAGTCCCTTGGACTGCAAGGCGTTCAAACCGGTCAGTCCTAGAAGAGATCAACCCTGACTGCTCTTTAGAAGGCCAGATCCTGAAGTTGAAACTCAAATACTTTGGCCACCTAATGAGAAGGAAGGACTCACTGGAGAAGGGCCTAATGCTGGGAAAGATTGAGGGCAACAGAAGAAGGGGACGACAGAGAATGAGATGGCTGGATGGAGTCACTGAAGCAGTAGTTGTGAACTTAAATGGACTCCAGAAGATGGTAGAGGACAGGAAGACCTGGAGGAACATTGTCCATGGGGTCGCGATGGGTCGGAGACGACTTCGCAATTAACAACAACAACAATTGAAAAACCACACAGTTCATGTCCACCAAGGGCATTCATTTATTCTTATGCATTAATTCACATGCACGGAATGATAGGTAACTCCAAGCCATGAAATTGTCTTTGATTTTGCTCATTGACACTGTAGATTTAAAAAAAATAAAAATGCTTCCCCAACTTTTTGTAGGTTCTTTCTGTAGATTAAACAGCTGGACATCTAATGTGAGTGCAGTTCACACATATATATACACATCTCTTCATCTTTGCTTTGCAAACCAAGAAAATTAATCTCCCAGCCTTCTCTGATATTTGGACTGAATTACAAGCTGGGAGTAAAGATAAAATACAAGCAAGAGGAAGCTACGGGTAAAGCAGGAAGCCCATCTGGCTGGCTTTGGGCCTTTGTCCACATAGATAAAAGCTTTCCAGCGCCATGCATAATTCAGTAGGCATCCCACCCACCCACCCACCCCATTTGGCCCCACTTTGCTCTGCTGCTGTGATTCATATAGGAGCTGACACTGCTTCCCTCGTAGGAAAGAAAGCAAAGCTACAGCTGAGGAGAGGGCATAGACCAAGTTTGTGCAAGTGTGAGTTGTGGGTTTGCTGCAGAATATATTCATAGGTCTGTGTGGCAGCAAGCCTGTTCCTGGCACCTTCAGCTAATCATGTGAATCAAGGCATAATTTGGGCTTGCCTGCAGTCTCAACAACTAGTGGCAACTGTCCTTCCCTATAGTCACCATTGCTCTCACTACAGCAATATCTGTAGGCTATGTCTGAAGGGCTCCTGTGTGACAGTTGTTTCAGCCACAGTCTTTGATAGATTATCTCCAGTATTCTGCAGTGATTCAATGTGACACAGTTGAACTGCAGAGTGACTCTGTCCATCAGCAAGAGGAAGGCTGCCATTATTCTTCTGTGATGCTCATTATATTCACAGAGTCAAGATTTGATTTTGTTATGGGTTCTAGAATTACTTTCACTTCACTGTATCTTCATATGTACTGTCTCCTCAAGTTTGTAAACACATTCATCTATCAATAAAGGAGAATATTAGTAGCACAGGGTAAAAATGAGGGATCCTTGATTGTTTTCTTGCAGATGTTTCATTACTCAAACTAAGTAACATCATCAGTGTCAGTGGTGTTACCTACTATTCATCTATATCAGTGGTGGCGAACCTATGGCACGCATGCCAGAGGCGGCAATCAGAGCCCTCTCTGTGGGCAAGCGTGCCACCGCTGCCAACAGCTTGCGCAGGTCTATTAGGCTGCCACCACTTCCCAGAGTGGCAGCCCCACCCAGCACAAAGGAGGCGAAGGCCAGCTAGCAAGCTCGAGTAGAGGTGGTAGAGCACGCCCACACCCAGCAAGCCAAATGCCACCCTGAGCAGGGAAAGCCAGATCCCCATTGGTGCCATGCCCCCCTGTAGAGATAGGGGTCAGGTAGAGGTCGTGAGCAGCAAACTGCCCCTCCAAAGCCTGCGTGCCTCTTCTCGCTACATGATCTCATCCGTTCACATCACCATGGCAATGTAGGGAAATACCCCAGGCTGGTACATGATATCACCTGGTTCACATGATATCAGCTAGGTTACATCAACAGGATGTGGCAGAAAACTGCTCCCTGTCTGGGGCCTCCTAGCTGGTATATTCTTAAGGATTAGCAAGGAGCTTCACCAATACAACTGTTGTTGCTATGCTGATGCCATCTTACTTTATGCTATTTGGAATACCTGTATAAAAGGCAATAAACACTGCAAAGGCAGTCAGCCATATTTGCACCCTGCAATGACCGGTCACTGATTCCTTCAGCCCCCAGTCCCAGCTAGGATTGCATGCTTCCCCCATCTATGCTGGGTCTCCTGCCCACCGCCCCACCCACCAGAGACCCCCTGGATCTCCACCAACCCTACCCAACCCCCATAGGTGTCCCCCCATGAGCAACATCAAGGCAGCCATGTCCACCCCAGCCACGCCCACCCAGTCTGCCATGATAACTGCAGCCATGCCCACCCAGTGGGCCATGCCCCCCCCCTGAGGACACCACAATGCTGATGCGGCCCTGGCACTTTCCGATAAATAAGTGGGTTTTGGGTTGTGGTTTGGGCACTCGGTCTCTAAAAGATTCGCCATCACTGATCTATATAATACCTATAACATGTGTGTGATGTATCTTAATATCTTATACATGGAAATCTTATAACTCTTAAAAATATCCTGGTTATTCTTGTATTGCAGCTGTTTTTTTTGGCCAGGAATAAAAGGCTCTCCCCCCTCACCAATAAAATAAATAAAATAAAATCTCAAAAATTGGAACTCATATTCTATTTGTGGCAAATGAGTGGGGTAGCTTGGTTTAAACTGATGTTGTGAAGTCAAAAGATAACATGCTAAGGTACCGGTGCAAACATTGGAGTTTGAAATGATAGATAGGCTTGAAAAAGAAAGTTTTTAAACAAGGCTGTCATTGTTATAGCATGAAAAATGAGAGAGGAAACAAAGTAGGGTTTTCTTCCAAAAGCAGCCTTGTCCTATATTAAAATTTCGTGAGACTGGCTACGGCTTGTAATTTAGTGAAATCTGGAACTTGGGAACTAGTGGAATTTGTGGTACAGCACAGACAGCCAAAGGCTCTTTGCCTTTGGATCAAATAGGACCGCATTCCTAAATAGGACATCCAGGAATTGTTGAAGTAGAAGAATTATAGCTCCAGGTACAGTTCATATCTGTAGCAAGGCAAGCATTTCTGATTCAATCCCTGACATTTCAAGGCAGTTTGGGAAAGAGTCCTTTCTCACAAAACTGAAAGCCTCTGCCAGTACAGAAAATTGATGAAATGGATGGACTGATGATAATCTGAGTCAACCCAAGGGAGCCATGAACCTTTGTCGCTCAATTATTGTTGAGCAGGGAGTTGGGTCAACTTACACACAGTTTGTAGAATCTACCAACATTTGGGATATTCTGTAAATTTGAGAAGGAGAAGAATCCGGCAGGAGGAGGTAGAGCTGTGCCTTTTTTTTTTTTTTTTTACCAGCTTGAGTAGGCCTACTTGATCTCTGCTCTGAGAAGGTTATGCAGGCAACAATTGATGTATAGCTTTTTCCATGACTACTTGCTTTTAAAATATTCCTCAGGAATATCTGATTGGCTCCCAATAACCGTAGCATTTAACACTCGGTTCAGACTGATATATTTGACAGGCTAATATTATTGCTGCTGGACATTTAAGTGATGTTTTGGGCTCTGACTTTTATAATGCAATTGATATGATGTTCTTATTTTTCTAGGAAGTATGTATGAGTCTTAGCATAAATTTAGATTTGCTGCTGTGTTAACAAGAAGCCGAAATGCCTGTTCTAAGATGACCCCTTTCTTCATGTTTTATGTAAGGACTTGCATGAAACTTAAATCAGCTAATGGTTTTCTAAAACATCTGCTGGCCAAATAACCGAGACAATCTATTTAATCAATGGAAAGGTTGTTAATTAAACTAAACGCATGACTCAACTAACTGCATGGTCTTATGTATTGAAGGGGACTGCATAGCATGCTAGGCTAAAATGGAGATGACAAGTTGTTCAGTATGCTGCACAAAAAAACAACCTAGGATTTCCTTTAGGGTTTAATAAAATATATGCTTGAGCCTCAAGGCCCCAAGTATGTGAAGGGACATATTTCCTGGCTATGTGGATGACATTTGTTTCTATATACTGTATTTTCCAGCGTATAAGGCGACCCGGCGTATAAGATGACCCCCAACTTTGGCGCCGATTTCCATGCCTAGAAAGTCATCTTATCTGCCGGAAACTACCGTAATTTCCAGCGTATAAGACGACTAGACGTATAAGAGGACCCCTGACTTCGACACCAATTTCCGCGCTTTAGAAAGTAGTCTTATACGCCAGAAACTACGGTATACATATACCTATTTGTTTGAATTGTATCACTGTTTGCCACCCAAAATCACTGCCAAGATGGTTAGCTACATTGATTGATTGACCGACTAAATAAATAAATAAAACATGTTAACTCAGGCAACTGAGTAATTCAATAACCACAGTTCAGCTGACCATCATTTAGGATGTGGTATAAACATGGCTACCATCTACATTGCATTTAGCAGAGCTTTCTCCCAGGTAAGTTGGAGTCTAAAATATATTTTGGTTCTTTCCATGGTTGAACCAAAACAACACAAAATAATGCCCTGGAGTTAATCTCTTTACCCTTTTCTACAATGATTTAGATCGGGGTAGGCAACCTTGGCTCTTTTATGACCTGTGGACTTCAACTCCCAGAATTCCTGAGCCAGCATATCTGGCTCAGGAATTCTGGGAGTTGAAGTCCACGAGTCATAAAAGAGCCAAGGTTGCCTACCCCTGATTTAGATCAACATTAGGTGTCCTTGATACTCCCTGTGTTTGGTGATTTTCTTGATGACATTTCATTACCAAACTAACATCATCAGTGCTAGTCCTAGTTTGGTAATGAAACCTTTGCAAGAAAACCACTAAGCTTAAAGAGCACCAAGGATCCCACAATTAAAACCTGAGCTACAAATATTCTCTTCTATCAAGATTAACATTAATGCAAACAGAGTAGGAAAGTACAGACATCTGTAGTTGGTCAGACTATAGAGTGATCACCATAATTTATTTTGATCAATGATCAATACAGAAAAAAGAAAAATAGTGAATAGGCACTTCAAACATGTAGCAACCATCACAAAATAACCACACACACAATCTAGGAATACATTCTTGTATTTTTGCTGAGATAATACAATATTTGTGGATTACTAAAATAACCTATAATTGTAGGCCAATTTATTGGACTTAATTCATTGGCAATTACTTCCAATTACAACTCCATGAGTTTATACTGCAATTTCTGTAATCTTGTATACATATTGTGCTGAGTAAGTATGGAATTTGTTTCAGCTTAAGTTATCATAATATGATGCATGGAACCTAACTTACATCTCTTCTATTTAACCAGGAATAACGCAGTACACTTTTATGAGAACATACATGGAACAAAAGGCCTCAATTTCTTTCCGAGTTTCAGAGGGATTGGGCACAGTACGGTCATCACCTTTCTCATTCACAGGGACTAGACACAAAGAGCCAGTATAGAACAGTGGTTCAGGTATTGGACTGGGACAGGAAGAATCAAGTTCAAATCTCCACTTGGACATGGAATTTATTGGCTGACTTGTCACTCAGTCCAACTCACCCCATAAAATGCTGTTGTGGGGCTAAAGCAAGAATGAATCTTCCTTCCAGTCAACTCAAGAAAAGGTGGGATCTGTGTACAATTAATAAATACTAAGCAGTACAGTGGTTTATTAACATTGCATTATGGCAAACATATGAGTCATTCCAAGAAAACATTTTCCCCCCCAAGAACTTACAATATAGAAAACATGGTTTTGTTTTTGTAATTTTATAAAACCTGGCACATAGCTATCACACATTCCAGAATCCTGGTCAATGTGTTCAGTCCATTTTGCCCGAGTCCTGGCAAAATAAATAGACAACAGACCAGGGAAAGGCTAAACTAGCCATGATTATGTATTGATCTGTACAACTGATTTGTTTAACAAACAGTGATTAAAACAAATCTTGGCTTGCCATGAAGTTTCCATAACCAAATAAAGTAAGTGCATTCGTTAATGGTGGGAAAGAAAAAAGGGGAGGTTTGTCATCTGGCCAGCAGTTGGTTGGGCAGCAGCCACCAGTAATTTTCTCTGCAGTAGGCTTTGAGCTGATTCACTCTGGAGCAGTGGGAGTATGTTGATGTGAGCAGGGCAAAGAAGCTGGAATTAAAGGGTTCAGGTACTTACAGCCACCTTAACAGGTGTCATGCAGTACTATTCCTAATTTATTTTTTGATCCCCAGACCTGTTGCAAATAATTGGCCCAATGTGCATACAAACATGTGCTTGCTTTCAAACTGGGAATGACAAGCTAGCACACTGTAGATCAGGTTCACAGGGAGCCCATGAAATCACACACTCTCATTGTCTTGGGGCTTTTCTTCAAGCACTGCACCATTAATAGAATGGAAACGGTAATTCGCTTCATGAGAGTAAAGTATGTGATAAGAAATATAAAATAGTGTATATTTTTCCTCTCCTCCACCCTCCGCCATCAATTATGCAACTCAGCATCCAAAATGTGAAGGTCGTTAAGAGACTAGGTATTTACACGTAGCCAGGTGATTTTAAATACAGAAGTGGCCAAAATTGTGGAAACCTTTTGGGAAAAGTGTGTTTTTAAGGTTTGATGGCTAATAACACCACTTTTTTTTTCGAGTAGTACCATAAAATTATATATCAATGGAAAGATAATTTAATCAAGAATGTAATGCAACAAAGTTTGTTCAATTATCTGTACTGTATTCTGTGAAAAGTTATAGCCAAATAACCAGAAAAAGGAAGCACAACTTGCTTAGGTTGATATCGGATAGCTTTCCTTCATCTGATTGTAGCCAATGAGCATGAGCGTTTAGAGAGCCAATCGGGTGTCATCTTGTTTTGGCAATGAGCCAATCAGATCACAGTAGGATTCAGTTATTGATGTCACGTATTGAAGCTGAGAGGAGGACATTTGTCAGTCTGTTGTGTGATCACTATTGGTTGGGTTTTTTTGTGTTCTTTCATTTAGTGAGCTTGTAAAATGTAATGAAATTAAAGTAATGGTGCAAAGAGTTGACTGGTCGCCCAGAAAGCGATGTAAAATAGTATTATTAAGTGAACAAGGCTACAGTTACAAAGAAAGTAGAAGAAAAATGGGTGGAAACTTAACCAAAGGTGGCATTTCTACTGTACACTTTTTCCCAAAAGGTTTCCACAATTTTGGCTACTAATGTATATGCAGGAGGAGGTTAGGAGAACAAAAGTTTCAGATCCCAGGAGCTCCATCTCTCTGTGTGTGGCCAGATTCTACCTCAAAGACTTGTAATAATACCCTATGCCAGTGTTTCCCAAACTTGACAATTTTAAGGCATGTGGACTTCAACTCCCAGAATTCCACAGCCAGCGTTGCTGGCTGTGGAATTCTGGGAGTTGAAGTCCACATGCCTTAAAATTGTCAAGTTTGGGAAACACTGCCCTATGCAAATTAAAATGTTCCTGTTTACCTTTCTGCTCATGAGTCGGGATTTAAACAATCCAGAATTAATCAGAAGACTTTTGCATTTAATTTTTACGTTCCTTTGCTTTTACAGCTAAACCTCTGTGGGCTTGCAGAGGAATCAAGCAATCATCACAAGGCTGGCTTTGGCTCA
The DNA here is from genome assembly GCF_016545835.1 of Crotalus tigris. Taxonomy (NCBI): domain Eukaryota; kingdom Metazoa; phylum Chordata; class Lepidosauria; order Squamata; family Viperidae; genus Crotalus; species Crotalus tigris. Next base: position 96,801 of record NW_024097523.1, read on the forward strand.
CTTCCCTTGGGATTTTTTGCCCATTTCATATCTGCTAAATTGTTTCTGTATCTTTAAAAAAAAAAAGCATAAGCTTGCCTCCTCTGTTGTGGTTCTTCACAAATGTGTTGGGGTGACAATTCTAACTAAACCTATAAGTGAGAACAATAACACATTGAGGGCATCAGGATAAGGAAAGCAGAAATAGGCAGCACTATTGCTTGAGAAATGTCATCACTGCAAATTCTGATCTAGAATCCATATAGCCTAAATCCAAGGCACATTCTCAGAGTCTTGTACGTTATAGTACACATAAATAAGTAGACATTGTGAGAGTTGTCTCCCAAAACCTCACAAAGGCACCAAGCAAACCAACTTTTCTCCTAGGCGAGTATGCAGAAGAGCGATGATCTCTCAGCTTTTACCTTTCTCATGTGTCCCAATGGACTTCTCAGCTCAAAAAATTGCTAAAACCCGGGGTTGGAAATCTTTCAAGAAGAAGTGCCTTTTGAAATATGCATTTAAATATATTCCTCAAATGTAAAATATTTACATTACATAGATTTTTAACCAAATTATAAATTAATGTGAAAGTATTAATGGTTTGGGAGGCGTATGCATGCAAAGATACAGATGGAAATTGCCTGATTTATCCACCCCCAATAAAAAGCTGTCATTGTCTCTAAGCCCTTTCTGTTTCTGCTGGAATTTTGGCCTCTAGACAGTTGCCTGATTTGATAGATGGGCCAGTCTTATCTATAGTTAAGCTACACTTAATGCATTAACGGGTACAAGAAAGAAACCCTTTACAGCATGCACAATTTTTCCCCAAAGTTTAGTCTATAGAGTCTAAAACTTTGCACATCATAGCCAAAGAGCCAATATGTGCCCAGCTGCAGACTGTATATTACACATTAAAGTAGTTTCAATGATCTTCAAGGCAGGGGTCACCAACCTTTCTTGGTTGGTAGCCCAGTGGGAAAGGAAGGGGCAGATACCTTTACACGCTCATGTGCACACACCCAAATGTAGCTGTGCACACGTATGTGTGAATGGGCCCATGAGCATGCGCGCTCCATAAATGGGGCTGCTAGTGCCGGTGCGAGGGTCACACCGAGATTACTGCCAGCATGACCCTCGCACCAAAGCTACCACCAGAGCGAGGGTCACACAAAGGGTCACGCCAAGGTTAGCGCCGGTGCAAGGGGAGTGAGCATGCATGTAAGCACACTGGCCAGCCACTTTCGCAGCCCAGTGGACAAGAGACCATGACCCGGTAGTGGACCGCAGCCCATAGATTGGGGACCTCTGCTTTAAGGGATTTATGCAAAGAATCTAATGAAGTTTCTACTGAAAAATTGAAAGACCATGGCAAGGAAATTAACAGTATCATTTCCAGCCAAGTCTTCTCCAGGTATGTTGGATTATATTTGTCATGAGCCCCAGGCGTTCCAGTTATGCATTATATAGAGTTACGGAAAAGGGAGATATGGCACAACATCAGTGAAGACAAAATCAGATTGCTCTAGAACAGGGTGTTAAACTTGCAATGTCACATGATGTGTCGTGATGTGTCGTGACATAGCACAACTTTTTTCCATTGCCGGGAATGCGGTGGGTGCAGTTTCAACATGACACATCTGGCCTGTGGGACAGCAGTTTGACACCCCTGCTCTAGAGCAGTGTTTCTCAAACCTGGCCACTTTAGGATGTGTGGACTTCAACTCCCATGCTGGCTGGAGAACTGTGGAAATTGAAGTCCACACATTTTAAAGTGACCAAGTTTGAGGAACACTGCTCTAGTGCAAGTAATAAGCTTGAACTGTAGCTAATTCTCTCTGCCAAAGCCTCAGTGATCTATAAATAATTTTCAGGTTTCATTTTACCCACATGCCAATGAATGAAAATGGCTCTGGGGGGATGTAAACCTCTGCCATTCTCACAAAGCGTGAAGTCTGCAGATCAATTGAGGTTAGAGTACTTATTTACAAACAGCCTAGAAGGGCAAAATTCTTTTCCTCTTCTTTTTAAATTCAAGGGTGAGGCATCCTTGGAGATGTGCACAAAAGAAATTCTCTTTTTTATCCACCTGGACAATGACAGAGGGGGAACAGGCCCTGTTGTGGACTTGAAAACAGTGTCTAATTGCTCAGCAAAAAAGATGATGTAAATTCCAGAAAAGAGAAACTGGAGGTACACAGGAAATAAGAACAGCCAGCAAGGAACAACTAGAGGCTCTTCTAGATCAGCAGATTGACATTACAAGTTGGCTTCTGTCACAGCAGAATAAAGCCTTATGTTCTAAATCAGAGGTCCCCAACCCCCGGTCTGTGGACCAGTATGGAGCCACGGCATGCCAGCAACCGATCCGCACAAACAAGCAAAGCCCCATCCGCAGAATGCAGGAAGCACACAAAACCATGCACACTCCAGTCTGTGGAAAAATCTCTCTCCATGGAACCAGTCCATTGCGACCTCTATTCTAAACTTTGTCCAATATATTACTATTTTATATGAGAAATGGGAAGGATTCAGGAAAACATCAATGCTGATCACTTACATTACAGGTGCACAAACCTGTTTAGCTACAGTCTAATTTAGTGCCAAGGATTGGGTACAGTACCTAATGGTCCCTAAGTGAGTTGCATTATTTTTAATGCAGGTGATGAGACACATCCTGGGGCACCAGCCTGGAAGCAAGTCATTCTAGGGCAGGTGTGTCCAACCTTGGCAACTTTAAGACTTGTGGACTTCAACTCCCAGAATTGCCCAGCCACCCAATTATGGAAGTTGAAGTCCACGAGAGTTAGAGTTACCAAAGTTGGACACCTTTGTCTAGAGAATTTGAGAAGTTCATGCAATGCGTACAACTCTGCAACAGAGTATGTTGGCTAGGATAGAGGAATGAGTAGCTCCTAAGTCATCTTTGGTGGTCTTATTCTGCCTAATGGCAGAACAAGTCCTCTTGAAAAATTGGCTCGATTTACATGTTGCACAAAGTTCAAATCATTTGGTTTTCACTTCATATGTGGCATGAACTCAGCTATTATGATTTGTTTAAAAACTGGTTTAATGGCTTAAAGTAATATATGAACCCAGCTTTCCATGAGCACTCAACTCACTCAACAAATAACTGTTCAGTTTGTAAAACATTATTAAATTTGTAGGTTCTTTTTCTTCCCGTAAGAAAAGCCTAGGGCCTAGGCTGATATCAAAACAAACCACATAAGTCATCAAGTAATTTTCCACATAAATTACTATGCCTTAGCATGTTTTACTAAATTGGTCCATGTATGAATGTACATGCTGGTCTCACATGTGCATATGTGCTCTTGTTTGCAGACACTATCACCAAATTGGCTTCTGATACATCTGAAAATACAAAATCATGTAGATTATCATTCTTTGCTCCACAGAAGACATATGACACCAGTGGCATCTGAGCCAAATGTTTTATTAACTCAAATTACTCTCAGTGGATTACAAATCATATAATACATTAAAATACCCATATAATATTAATTCAATTAAGATAACCCAATAAATAAATGAATACATGTTGAGCTGTTTACAAAAGGTTAAGCAAGGACAGATTAATCATATCTCAGGGGGAACGATATTCCACAAAGCTGATGCAGCAAAGTGAGCTTCCATCACCTTTACCTTGCAAAAGTGGGGATGTCAGCCCTTCAAGTAGTGCAGATGAGAAGTACCAACCATAAGTAGTAATTTTAGCACAAATCTAAGGCTATTGAAAGCACTTCTCCCCTCCCACACCTTCACTTTCTACAGAACTAGGACTGTCCTTTCTAAAAACACTTTTCCTTCTGTAGGCTGAGATACCTTTTGCATGATGGTTATCTAGCCTGAGGTCTTCCTCCGGTCTCTCAAAATCATTCTCAAAGACCTTTACAAGGGACCATCTGTTGGTTCCTTCAGGACATTTGTTTCAGGCAAGCTGAGATCATGGGAGCAGCTGGTCCTGAAGATATCTCAGGGCCAAGTCATGTATGGCTTTAAAGGCCAAAACCAGCACTTTGCATCATACTCAGAAGCCAATAGGAAACAGAAAACTCAACTCGCTAAAAGGACAAATCTTCAAATAGTTAAAAAAGTTAAATATTTGGGTATTTATTTAACGGCGAAATATACTACACTAAAAGAAGATAATTATGAGAGATTAATGAAACAAATAAAAATAGACTTGAAAGATGGGAAAATCTGCAATTATCACTTTTAGGAAGAATAGCAACAATTAAGATGAACATTTTAACAAAGCTACTTTTCTTATTTCAAACAGTGTCTATTAAACTTACCAAGAATTTTTTTGATGATTTAAATGCAATGATTCTAAGATTTATATGGCAAAAAAAGAAAGTGAGAATCAAATGTAAATTGTTACAAGAATCTAAGGATAGAGGGGGCTTTGGACTTCCAGACTGGAGACTTTACTATCAAGCAGCTATTTTGCTTTGGCTTAAAGAATGGATTGTATTGAGAAATAAAAGATTGCTTTATTTAGAGGGACACGACCTTCAGCTAGGTTGGCATGCCTTTATATGGTACAAGAAATCTAAAGCACATAAGTACTTTCAAAATCATGCGATAAGAAACGTACTACTTTCCGAATGGGAGAAAATTAAACATAAAATATACATGAAAATACCTGAGTGGCTTTCAACAATGGAAGCATTTGCTTATCCAAATCTGATTAATTATGACAAACTGGTTAGTTATAAAGACATTTTAGACAAAGAGGGAAAACTTAAGGACAGGCAAACTTTACAGCTACAAGATACTGACTTGACATGGTGGTCCTATTTGCAAATTCAAACAAGATATCAAAAAGACATAAAATTGACAGGTTTTTACAAAGAACAGACCCCATTGGATAAAATTTTGTTAAAAACAGATGAGAATTTGATTAGAAAACTCTATAAATTTATTTTAAACTGGAAGATGGAAGAAGAACAAGTGAAAGAAACAATGATACTATGGGCAAAGAACTTTGGATATTCTATAGATTTGGAAGACTGGCAAAAACTTTGGGATAAAAATATTAAGCTTACAAAAGCGGTAGCATATAAAGAAAACTTATATAAGATGTTTTATAGATGGCATATGACGCCAGTTCTTAGCAAAAATGTTTAAAAATGTTTCGGATATTTGCTGGAAATGTAAGCAACAGTCAGGCACTTATTATCATGCCTCGTGGACATGTCCTATCGCTAAGAAATATTGGTCTAAGATTCATAGATGGTTGGAAAAGATGATGAAACTATAAATAGAATTTAAACCAGAATTGTTTTTGTTAGGAATATTAAGACCTAATTATGAAAAAGAATGAATACTTGATATTGCATGTTTTAACTGCTGCAAGGATAGTATTTTCCCAATTTTGGAAAAATGAGAATTTACCATCTGACCAGATTATTATTACCAAAATGTTAGAGTGTGCAGAAATGGATAGACTAACATTAGAAATGAAAAAAAAAGATGATTCAATTTATTTTAGAACTTGGGAAAAATTTTATCAATGGTTAGAGACACATTAGAACTCGAAGGATTTAATATTTTAGAATAGATGACTGATTTTTAATCGAGTTCTAACTAACGTTTTGATGATACGATTAGTTTTCCTGATTTACTGATCTTCATTTGTTACTTTTATTTTTTATTTTTAGACTTTATTAATAGTGTTTACTTAATAGATCAACGTATTTGTTTACTAATTGTTTTTTATTATTATTATAAATTTTTACAATTTTACAATAAAAAACCCCTTCCCCAATCCCTCCCAACCCTCCCCAAAACCCTCCCCCCTTCTTCCCAGAGCTGAATACAGGATTAACTAGAACTTAAAAGGAAAAACTTTTAAACTCAAATAAACCTCAAACAAATATAATTACATTCAATAAACGAATTATTAAGTACTTTAACTCCATAATGTATAAAAAACAGAAAGAGAAAAAGAAGAAAGAAATTAACATTAAAATAATTTCTTTGTCATTACAATCCTATCAATTTACCATTATAATTTATTTTATCTATAATTCACAACTTCTGTTTCTTTCACAATTAATAAACCAATCATCTCCCTAATTTAATAACATTACAAAATATCATATTTCATATAAAGTAAATTAATCTCTCCTAGAAGAGATCAACCCCGACTGCTCTTTAGAAGGCCAGATCCTGAAGCTGAAACTCAAGTACTTTGGCCACCTAATGAGGGATTCACTGGAGAAGAGCCTAATGCTGGGAAAGATTGAGGGCAATAGAAGAAGGGGACGACAGAGAATGAGATGGCTGGATGGAGTCACTGAAGCAGTAGGTGTGAATTTAAATGGACTCCAGAAGATGGTAGAGGACAGGAAGACCTGGAGGAACGTTGTCCATGGGGTCGCGATGGGTCGGACACGACTTCGCAATTAACAACAACAAATTAATTGGAATCTAGTCCGCCATTAAAATATTATAAACTTTAACTATAAATTTAAATATAAATTATTCAAAAAGCTAAACAATATTTTCTAATATCATACTTATATAAAGTTTATCCATCTTTCTTTGTCATCACAATCAACACACATATAAGCGTTACTTATACCACTGAAATCCCCTTATACATATTTAAAACAAAATATTCCTTTAAATACTCCTTAAGTTTCTAAGCATACACTTCTTATCTAAAGTTTTCATTCAGTCTCCATAATCTTCTCTCCTCTTTTCCAATAACCAGTTCCATCCGCAATGAGCTATAATCTGTCAATAACCTTGGAACAATCTTTACATTCTTTACCCATCTCTCTTATCCAATAACCTCGAGAAAGCTGCTTGAAGATCTGCCATTGAAGATTGCACCAAAGAACTCTTAGGTCTTGCTTCTCCCACAGGCTCAGAAACAAATTCTTGTAATACTTCTTTAACCTCCTTTTTCTGTTGTTCCTTTTCCTTGCGTTTGTATACTGCCCGAGTCATTCTCTGCTCCTTCATCTCGACTTGTTGAGACCCCTCAGTCTGTAATTTTCCAACTTTCATCAATACAGCTTCTTCAGACTGCTGTTCTACCTTCTTCTCTTCCGAAACTTTAAACATTATAGGTGGTGATGAGCGTGCTCCCAGGACCGAAGTATAAAACTCCTTTGCTTTAAAAACAGTATTAAGTCTATGATGTATCCCCGCATAGCTCACCACTATTCCAATCGGAATATCCCATCTAAACGGCATCTGCCTCTTTTTAAGTTCATCTGCTAAAAAAGCAAACTCCTTTCTTCTTCTTAAAATTTTAGATGGGATCTCCTTTAAAATTATAACATCTTGTGCAGCAATCTGAAACCTCTTATTGTAAAAAGCTTGTATAATTTCATTGCGCAGGGATCTTTTCCCAAAGTAAATTACCACATCCCTTGGCAAATTTCTTTGCTTTGCAACCCAAGAGTTAACTCTAAATATTTTTTCAATTTCTCTGAATATTTCCTCTTTTTCTCTATCCAAAATCACAGCAAAGTCATTTGCAACCATCTCTCTCAGATCTCCTTGCAAATTTTCTCTCAAGCCTCTGATTCTTAAAGCGAACTCCATCTCTCTATATTGAAACATAAGAATCTCATCTTGTGAATTTTCCATCTTTTTTTCCATGCCTTCAAATTTTTCCTCCAACACCTCCACTTTATCTGCAACTTCTTCAACACGAAAATCCAACTTTTCAACAACAGAAGCAAGTCCTTTTAAAGCCAAAACTATATCTTACCTCAAGATCCTGTTATTCTCCACTAAGATCTCTTTCACTTCTCCCCTAATTTGAGATATAGCATTTCCCATTACATCTTGCAAATCTTTTACCGTTAATGACTGTGCAAGAGGAGAAGGTAATAATGTTGATTTAGGTTGTTGTGCTGATAATATCGCCGAAGAAGAAGCCACCTTAGGAACTGTGGAAATTACTTGGCGCTTTGAAGCCATCTTAAAAGAAAAAATTTTGTTTCTTCTTTCCTCCTTCTTAAAAAATACAAAAAAAAAGAAGAAAAAAAGAATTGAACAAAAGAGAGGGAGATTAACTCCAAAAACCCAAATACTCCTTCAAAAAAATCATTATAAGAAAAAAAATAGAAAAAGAAAAGAAAAAAGAAATAATTAAATAGACAAAATCCGTTCCGTCTCCTTAAAAAAGAAAATGAAAGTAACTCTTTAAACTTAAAATCCAAACTTAAAATCAAAAAATAAAATCCTCTAATCAGCTCTGTCCGCTTTTTAAATAACTCACCAGTTCTCTTTAAGCGCGGAGGTGGGAGCAGCGTCTTGCTTTGTCCCGAACAACAAGGGACAAAGGCACCTGAGAAGCGGAGACACCCTGAACTCTGTGGGAGCACTCCTTTCACCCCAAAAGAAAACTCCTTTGGGGATTTCAGAGGCTCTACCACTATTCAGGGTGAAACTCCCCTCCCTCCCTTGGCCCGGGAAGGAGGTTTTAAACCGTGGAACAGCTGATGCCTGCTGTTCTCAGCGGTTTTACGCTGTCTCAGGAGGACGGCTACAAAGTAGCCGCCATCGCAGCGCTACACCACCGGAAGCCCGTTTACTAATTGTTTTTAATATGTTACAGTTTAAGCTTTGTTAAAAATGGTTGAATATGATATTTACTCACTGTTATGATCCGGACGGTTGCTTGTTTGTTGAAATATGTGATTGTACCTATCCTTATTTTACCCCAATTCCTTATTTCCTTCCCCTCCCCCTTTCCTTTTACCCTTCCCTTTACCATACCTGTATTGTTCCTATTTTTCCTTACCTATATAAATTTAATAAAATTTTGTTTTAAAAAAGGAAAAGGAAATTAATGCAGAACCCAGAGCATCAATGTTACATGTTCATATTAATATGGCCAACATCTGGGTAGCTGCTTTCTGGAGTAGTTGAAGCTTCCAGGTAGTTTTCAAAGGCAGACCCATCTGAAATGGCAGTCAAAGCAGTTATGAGAGCATGAATCATTCCATGTTTAAGTAGGGCTATGCTAACAGAGTGCCTGAAGCTCAACAAAGATCATAGCTTCCTCCCTTCATTAGCCTGGAGAAACCAAGCCACACTACTAGCTTCTCCAGTGATCATGCCATCCCATTATGTGACCACACTGGTGACATAAGGAACCTCTAATGCAGGGGTAGTCAACCTTTTTATACCTACCGCCCACTTTTGTATCTCTGTTAGTAGTAAAATTTTCTAACCCCCCACCAGTTCCATAGTAATGGTGATTTATAAAGTAGGGAAATTACTTTACTTTATAAAATTTATAAAGCAGAGTTATAGCAAGTTAAAGCATATAATAATAATTACTTACCAAACACGACGAGTTGTGTTTCTACCAAACAGTTCTACTTTGGTTTCATCTGACCATATGACACTCTCCCAGTCCTCTTCTGGATCATCCAAATGCTCTCTAGCAAACTTCAGACGGGCCCGGACATGTACTGGCTTAAGCAGGGGGACACTTCTGGCACTGCAGGATCTGAGTCCCTGGCCAGCGTAGTGTGTTACTGATGGTTGCCTTTGTTACGTTGGTCCCAGCTCTCTGCAGGTCATTCACTAGGTCCCCCTGTGTGGTTCTGGGATTTTTGCTCACCGTTCTTGTGATCATGTTGACCCCACGGGGTGAGATCTTGCATGGAGCCTCAGATCGAGGGAGATTATCAGTGGTCTTGTATGTCTTCCATTTTCTAATTATTGCTCCCACAGTTGATTTCTTCACACCAAGCTGCTTGCCTATTGCAGATTCAGTCTTCCCAGCCTGGTGCAGGTCTACAATTTTGTTTCTGGTGTCCTTTGACAGCTCTTTGGTCTTCACCATAGTGGAGTTTGGAGTGTGACTGAGGTTGTGGACAGGTGTCTTTTATACTGATAACCAGTTCAAACAGGTGCTATCAATACAGGTAATGAGTGGAGGACAGAGGAGCCTCTTAAAGAAGAAGTTACAGGTCTGTGAGAGCCAGAAATCTTGCTTGTTTGCAGGTGACCACATACTTATTTTCCACCATAATTTGCAAATAAATTCTTTCCAAATCAGACAATGTGATTGTCTGGATTTGTTTTCTCGTTTTGTCTCTCATAGTTGAGGTCTACCTATGATGACAATTACAGGCCTCTCTCATCTTTTTAAATGGGAGAACTTGCACAATTGGTAGCTGATTAAATACTTTTTTGCCCCACTGTAGAAACAGGAAGTCTGATGAAATTACATTTAATTAATTAAATTATTAATAAGATCCCTGAGGCTGATGCTGCGAAACTAAATACTGGATATCTGGCTCAATTTTTGTAAGGAACAAACGAAGGTCTCCTCTTTCGGAAATATTCAGGCGGTTTCTTTCTTTGGTCATAATATGATTAACAGCACTAAAGCCTGATTCCACAAGATATGAGGTAGGGAAAGGTATCAATAAACTGAATATCATTTTCCACATATTTGGATATAAGGCAGGCATTTTTTTTACTTTGCCATAGGTTTTCATATCCACCACTTTCAAATTTATGTTTACTTTCTTCATCATATCTAATTTCTAACAGTTCTTCTTGGCAAGTTATATCAGCCTCTTCAATATTTGCGGTAAAAGGATTTTTCATCCAGTCATACACCTTCAATTTCAAAATATCTTCAAATCATTTTTCCATGTCCAATTTAAGTCCTGGGCAAGCAGGAATGAAGAGAAAGCCTTTATGGCCTCTACCTTGGTATTGAGAGAATGCCCAGTGGAGTCTGGTTTGCCCCCGATCCGTGCCTGTCACAGCAGGATGAAGAGAGAGCCTGGTTTTTGTCAGAGATGCATGAAACCTCTATGACTGAGGGCTCTGTGCGGCTCTCAAAATGGCGGCTGCACCAAAATTAGCGGCCGCTTGTATTTCGGCTGGGCCTTCCCAGCCATGAGGGGCTCTAAGAGGAAGCTTGTTGTTTGTTGTGCCTTTAATTTCCACCCCCCGAAGCGGAAAATGAGGCACTTGCAGTTTTATCTCATTGCGCAGCGTCTGCTGCGATCCGGATCGTCGAGAAAGTTGACGGGAGCCTCGCGATGATGGCGCGCTTCAGTGAGGCTCTCTGGCCTCCAAGAGCTCCGTGGGGGGTCGCACAGCTGAGGCTAACACCCCATGCCTGCTGGAAAGCTCTGTGAGCCGATCGGAGGGCTCAATGGATCCAAAAATTTAAACGGCTCGATTGAACCCCTACCGCCCACCAAAAAAGCTGGAACGCCCACTAGTGGGCGGTAGGGACCAGGTTGACTACCACTGCTCTAATGTATTGTACAAAGAAGAATTCTGCCTTGCTTGGATTCAGCTTCAGCGTATTCAAATGCTTGTAAAGATGGGGTAGGGCCTACCCAAATCAATAAGCAGGGTTCCTTTTTTAAATTTTTATCAAAACAACTCAGAGTTGAACTTTCTTAAATATCTCTTTGGAACAGTTTGCTTTGCCACCTCTGAGCAAATTGTTATGGCCTTATTTAGGCTGTTTTCCCTGTTCCAAAGATGAGATTATATTTGTAAGAAAAGGCAAGACTGGGGAATCAGTGATAAGGGAAAATAAATCCTGGAGCTGCACCTGCAAGAAAGGACTGGTTGTTTCAAGTGGCAGGAAATAGATTGAGTATAGCCCCATGACCTGACAATTGAAGAATTTAGAGAGACAGTTGAATCTGTCCTGGCCCCACAGCTCAGATGTGCTGACAAGATTAACAGTGGATGATACAGATTACAACTTCTCTCAATCCCCAAGTTAAAGCAATTTGAACTAGGTCATATATTCTAATATTAGTATTCATTACATACCGACAGGTATGCTGAGAGCAACAACGTTAACATACTTCAAATTGCCGTAATCATTGTTATTTTTATTTTTTTAAGAAAAAAGGCATCACTTTTTAAGGGCCCTGATATTTTCTGCATTGTGATGACATTTATAATGTTCCTCTTGCCTGTGTTTAATTTAATTTAATTAACTTACCATAATTGCATTATGTTAATTAACTCACAAAATAGTTTTTACACAATGAACGGCTTCATCCGGAAGCATGGCTCTGGCAAAGTATCTTGCTGCTGAAAGCCGGAATTATTCAGTGATCATGGCATGAAATGTCAGGGTTCTGAATGTATGAATTGAAATACCTTGCATTGCTACCTGAATAAGGATGTAAATCAGACGGTAGTTTTTACACACATAATCAGAAGTTACAGTAATAATAAAGTTGGAAGGGACCTTAGAGGTCATCTAGTCCAACCCCCTGCTCAGGCAGGAAACCCTATACCATTTCAGACAAATGGCTCTCCAGTCTCTTCTTAAAGACTTCCACTGTTGGAGCATTCACAACTTGTGAAGGCAGGTTGTTCCACTGATTAATTGTTCTAACTGTCCGGAAGTTTCTCCTTAGTTCTAGGTTGCTTCTCTCCTTGATTAGTTTCCATCCGTTGCTTCTTGTCCTGCTTTCAGGCGCTTTGGAGAATAGCTTGACTCCCTCTTCTTTGTGGCAGCCCCTGAGATATTGGAACGCTGCTATCATGTCCCCCCTCGTCCTTCTCTTCATTAGACTAGACCAGTGGTGGAGAACCTATGGCACACGTGCCAGAGGTGGCACTCAGAGCCTTATCTGTTGGCACGGGCACCCCCATCAGCAGCAGGTGCATCAGGCTGCCACCGCCACACGGAGCAGAAGCTCCACCCAGCAGAAAGGAGGCAAAGCAGCCGACTAGCAAGCTCAAGTAGAGGTGGTAGAGCAGAGGTCACCAACCATTGCCGGACTGGAAGAAAAGGGAGGGGGAAGCATTTTGTACTGCAAATGGGGCAGGGCTAGTGCCTACGTGATATTCACTAGCCCTGCCCCATTCTTGCATGATGCAGCACCTTGTAACCCCAGTGCGGCGGCAGCTGTTTTTGCACCCGATTTTTGTGTGCCAGAGGCGGCACTCAGAGGCGCCTCCCTGTCCCCCCCCCAAGGGCACCACAATGCTGATGCAGCCCTGGCACTTTGCGATAAATAAATGGGTTTTGGGTTGCGGTTTGGGCATTCGGTCTCTAAAAAGTTCGCCATCACTAGACTAGACATACCCAATTCCAGCAACCGTTCCTTATATGTTTTAGCCTCCAGTCCCCTGATCATCTTTATTGCTCTTCTCTGTACTCTTTCTAGAGTCTCAACGTCTTTTTTACATTGTGGTGACCAAAACTGGATGCAGTATTCCAAGTGTGACCTTACCAAAGTATTGTAAAGTGATATTAACACTTCACGTGATCTTGATTCTATCCCTCTGTTAATGCAGCCTAGCACTGTGTTGGCTTTTTTGGCAGCTGTAGCCCACTGCTGGCTCATATCTAAGTGATTGTCCACTAGGACTCTGAAATCCCTCTCACAGTTGCTTCTGTTGAGCAAGGTATCACCTATACTATACCTGTGCATTTGTTTCCTCTTACCTAACTGTAGAACCTTACTTTTTTCACCATTGAATTTTATTTTGTTAGATAGTGCTCATTGTTCAAGTCCGTCAAGATCCTCCTGTATCTTGTCTATTCCTGCCAGCTTGTTGTTGTCTGCAAATTTGATGAGTTCCCCATCTATCCCCTCATCCAAATCATAGCCTCTTGTTTGGCTATGGCTCAATGGTGTCCCTTTGAGCATCCTGTTAATGCTGTGCTATGCTAGGAAGCTTAAGCACATTTCCACAGGATTGCCTTTCCATTCTCCAATCTCTCTAGCACAGTGGTTCTCAACCTGTGGGTCGGGACCCCATTTGGGGTCGAACGACCATTTCATGGGGGTCGCCAAACAAAGCAGTCAGCCATTTTTTTTCCCTTTTCCTTAGCTGTTCTACTCCCTTTTATTCTATTGGCTTTTGAAAGCCAATAGACTAGACTCTCTTGAATAGAGTCTAATTCTATTGGCTTTCAAAAGCCAATAGGAATTGTCCAGGCTGTCTCTGCCCTGATGAGCCCGCCAAAAGTCCCATTCTGCAAACGGTGCTGCACCAGTTGAGTAGTCCTTGACTTACGACCGGTTGAGTAGTCCTCGACTTACGACCAGTTGGGGGTCGCAGCATTAAAAAGGTTGAGAACCACTGCTCTAGCAAATATTGTTGCTTCCTTGCTGCAGATTTCAGAATATAGATAGTCCTCCCTTACCAACTGCCTTATTTAATGACTGTTTGAAGTTACACTGGTGGAAAAAAATTAGCCTTGTGACTAATCCTCATATTTACAACCATCACAGCCTCTCATGGGATCACCATCTGTGTACTTTGCAACTGGCGCAAAGCCAATAGAGAAGGTGGAAGTAAAATAAGTTGCGGACATGGGATGTTTTGCTTAGTGACCGTGTGCATAGCAACAGAGTTGCCAGTCCCAATTGTGGTTGCTAAGCGAGGAGTATATTGAAGTGATGACCCTGGCAAATGACACCTGGATTACTCAGTGCCCTTCAGCTGATCAACAAGAGAGTGTAAAAAGGTAGTTATATCAGTGCACCACCCCAACTGCTACAGAACCTGGAACAACAAAGGTCATCTTTCTCCTAACTCTGTGCAAACAAACAAGCACTTATTGTCTTCTATTGGCTGGTTATATTGTCTTCCGTTAAAGTCCCCTGGGAGCTGTGAAGGTGGCATGATAGCTGCCATCAAGAAAACAACCAAGCTCAGAGAGCACCAAGGACCCCACAGTTCAACCCTGGGCTACAAAAGATTCTCTTCTGTCGGGACCATGCCTTGATTTTGCAACCAGATGCGTAGATTTCTCAAAGCTGCTAACCATGGTTGTACCTTGCAGGAGCACTTTCCTCCTGGGGAGGGGGGGGAAGGTAACGCTTACAAGCAACACCTACAAAGAGGCACCAGCAATGAAATACTGAAGGTTGGGAAGAGACATTCCTCCAGCAGCCTCCACGCCAAAGGAAAGAAAATAAGATTGTTCCTCTCTTCCCCACTTCCACAAGGCAGTCATGAGGGGCTAAAAAAAAAAACCTCAGGCAGCCCGAGGCTTTGCTCTCTGCTTAGTCCCCCTGCTGATGGGAACTGATGGGACTCTTACCCATTTGACTCCCTCTCCCTTCCTCTAGGTTACAGTGCAGGCAGGAACACTTAACAAGAATCACAAGAGTCCAGATCAAGCTTTGCTACAATTTCAAAGCGGGATCAGCAAAACGGCGTGTGAATTTATTTGTTTGCCTACAAAAACATTAACCTCGTAGGCTCAGTTGTGTTCCCGAGGAAATGCAGTAAAGACAGATTTTCTTGCATTTCGCTTGTAGGTACCAGCCAAGCAATTCCTGATTGGTTTCATTTCGCCACCTAGGGCAGTGGTGGCGAATCTATGGCACGGGTGCCAGAGGTGGCACTCGGAGCCCTTTCTGTGGGCACACGTGCCATTGCCCCAGCCTTGCCTCCCCGTGACCCCTTCCTCACCAGCAGCCCCCCTGAAGGAGAGTCGCCCCTGAGCGTGGCCCACTTGGAGCAGCGCAGCCAAGGACATGGCAGCCAGGTAGCGTAGACAAGACTCTGTCCTCACGCCCCATCATGCAGTTGATGCTGTGGGGCGCGGGCATGGCCACCATTGTGCTGCTGGGCTGCCTGGGCGGTCTGTGGCGGGCCCTGGAGGCAGTGAGTGGCCCTGCGGGCAGATGGGGTGGGGGCGGGGAAGGGGGTGGAGTGGGGGCAGGGCCAGTTTTTGGGCACTCAGTCTCTAAAAGGTTCGCCATCACTGACCTAGAGACTTTCCCCTGATCTTCTGAAATAAAGGCACAAGAGCGCTTTGTTGCTGTTTCCCCCATTGCTTTCTAATGGTGGGGTGGTTTTTTTTTATGTTTTGGCATAACAGCCATTTGGTCTGCTGTGATGAGGACAAGAGATTTTTGAAAAAGCAAGAACAGTTCATTCAAAAGAGAGAGGTGAGTATGTTTGTGAAAATGCTGCTGATGGTTTAGAACAGGTGTGTCCAACCTGCAGCCCATGGACTGCATGTGGCCCTGGACAGCTAGTAATGCAGCCCCACAAGATTATAAACTTTTAACGTTATTATGTGATTTATATACATTAATTATATGATATTTTTTTTATATGCCGCCCAAGACAATTCTTCATTCAGTGAGGCTCAGGCAAACCAAAAGTTTGGAGGACCATGGTTTAGAGTAGAGTTCCCCAAACTTTCCGGTTTTGCAGACCGGCAGAGGGGGTGGGTAGAGGGGATGGTTCCACGTGAATGGCCAGTAAGCGTGCACAGCTCCATTTGCGCGAGAGGCATACAAGCATGCCCACTGCTCATGCAAATGGAGTGTGTGTGCATATGCTTGCTCGCTGCTCACGCAAGTGAGGATGTTTGTGCGATGTGCACACTCACCAGCCATTTCCGTGGCCCGATTGCAAACAGTTCACGGCCATTAGTGGGCCACAGGCAGCCCAGAGGTTGGGAACCCCCTGGTTTAGAGGGTGAAGCTAGTAGGAGTCAGAGACAAATGCAGCACAATCAAACGTACAGTCATAGAGTGAAGGCTTTTTCACTAGGTAATACTCGATGTGAGAAAGATCTTGGAGTAGTTATACGAAGAGAATATGAGGTTGCAAATGCAGTTGGTAGTTCTGTTTTAGTCTGTGTTCATCAGATCCATCCTCAAATACAATATCCACATCTGGGCACACTGTTTAGGAAAGATTTGGAAAAACCTGGGAGAAGTTCAAAAAAGGGCAATACAAATGATCAGGGGACTAGAAGAAAAAGGAACTGGGAACGCTTCGTCTTCAAAAGATTGAGGAGGAATATAAAGTACCTAAAGGCAGATTATTTAGAAGAAAACTAAGATCTTCCTTCTCATTCTAGACTAGAACAGGACATGGTACAATGGACTTATTACAGAAGGCAGATTCTGAGCGTATGAGAGAAAATGTGTCCTATACTAGCAGCAGATTAATAGCGGAATCAATTACCCATGGAAAGTGGATTTCCTTTGATTGGAGTATCCTGGAATGGATAGACAGCTATATAGAGTAAGAGACTGGCCTGATGACCTAAATGGTCCCTTCCAATGCTATGATCTAGATAGACAGATTTTAAACCCAGTCACAAAGTATATTGGAAGGTCATCTATCCCAATTTCTGCTTAATGCTGAATCTATAAGGAGAATCCAGAAATGTCACTCTTGACAGATGGTCATTCAGCTTCTGATTAAATACCTCCAATGATTTCCACTGTCAAATCATTGTAACTGTTAGGAAGTTTCTCTTAATGTTTCACTAAAATCTGCTTTCCTGCAATTTCCACTGATTGAAATCTGTTCCATCTTCTGCATGACAGCCTTCAGATATTGGAAGACTGCTATTATGTCCCCCTTAATCTTCTGCCCTCCAAACTAAACTTACAATGTACATAAGAAATATTGAAGGAAATAAAAATGAGTTCAAAAGCCAACAAAAGCAGCCAAGAAACCCTTTGGGAAGAAATATATATATACTTACAGCTCCTACTACCAATAAAGTGAGTGGTTTCCATGTAGATGAGGTCGGTATCAAACCAGGTCACTCACTCACATGGACCCCCTGAAGGAAAATCTTGTTCTACTTAGCATGGGGGAAGTGCCACACAATATTTTTCTACAAAATTCAAGGTCCCTTTAAGTCAGGGGTGTCCAACTCAATTTCATTGAGGGCCGCATCAGCATTGCAGTTGCCCTTGGGTGGCCAGGTGGGTGTGGCCAAGGTGGGTGCAGCCTACTGGGTGGGCGTGGATGGAGTGGGTGTGGCCTACTGAATGGGCATGGCCAGCTCTACATCATTTGCGTCAAGGGTGCCTGTGGGGACCTGGACAGGACAGATCTGAGGGTTTCTGGCAGAAGGGGATGGGACCAGGGCAAGTGCCAAGGCATGGTCCACTGGAGGAGCCTCACTGTTCCTCTCAGGCCATGAAGGGGGGGCTGGATGGTGGTGCGGGCTGCCCAGAGCCCTGGGCAGCAGAGGTCAAATACCCAGCCTGGCCCTCAAGCATTCGTGGCACCAAGCCCAGCCCCACTTCCCCAAGGGGGTGCCCAGCTGCATTATCTCCTCCTCAAGGCTGCTGCTGCTGTGCTTGGTCTCCTTAGCCAGGTTGCTCATGATGGGTACGAGGGAAAAGTCAGAGGGAGGCCCATTCCCTCTCCATGGGAGGAGATTCGGCTTTGTATCCAAAGCTTCCTTAGCAATAGGATGGGAGACCTCCAGGACAGGCCAGGAGGAGGGGCAAGAGGATGGTGAAAGGGCAGCAGGGCAGGACTAAGGCAGGAGTTCCCTCAGACCCTCTCTCTCCTTCTTTCCTTCCTTCCTAAGTACAGAGTGGTGGGAAAATATTTGAGATGAGGGAGGGAGAAAAACAGGCAAGAAACACAGTTAGGGAGGTGTCACCCTTCGTGAGGAATGAAGAAATACACCATCACCTGGAAGTAGCCAGCACATGGCCCTCACCTACGTCACATATCTGGCTTGGTGGGCTATGGGAGAGGGGATACCATGAGCAGCGTGAGAGTCAACATTACCTGCGCAATGCCGCCCAGCCCCCAGCCCCCAGCCCCCAGCCCTCCCAGTTTTGGCAGGCAGCGGGGCACTCTCCTCACAGCGCCAAGAGGTTGAGCCGGGTGATGCAAAGCTCATCAGCTTTGCACCTTGCTGCCTGCTGAAACTGGGCAGACTGGGAGCTGGGTGGCCTCACGCTTCTTTTTGGATTTGCGCTGCCCAGCTCAGCCTCTCAGTGCTGTGAGGAGAGCGCCTCACTGCCTGCCAAAACTGGGTGGGCTGGGGGCTGGGCGTCATTGTGCTTCTTTTTGGATTTGCGCCGCCCAGCTCAGCCTCTCGGCGCTGTGAGGAGAGCGCCTCGCTGCCTGCAAAAATCCCTCCCCCGGAGCCCATCAAGCCGGATAGGTGAAGTAGGCAAGGGCCATTTGCTGGCCATTTCCAGGCGATGGTGCATTTCTTCATTCCTCACAAAGGGTGATACCTCCCAGCATGCACCTGTCAGACATTGGCATGGACTTCCTGGTGGAGTTACCTAATGTAAAAGGTTACACTGTCATATGGACGGTGATAGACTTGTTTTCGAAACAGGCCCATTTTATACCCTGCAAGGGGCTGCCGTCTGCAGCGCAACTAGCGAAGCTATTTGTACAGCACGTTTATCGTATACATGGCGCTCCTCGACGGGTTATATCAGACCGCAGGGTTCAATTCACAGCTCGATTCTGGCGTCAATTTCTGGCCTGTATTGGAACTACTCAAGGATTGAGCTCGGCATACCATCCATGTACCAACGGGGCAGCGGAACGGGCCAATGCGGCAGTGTCACGATACCTACGTTGCTATGTCTCTCATCAACAGACGGATTGGATGGAATATATACCCTTTGCCGAACTAGCTTACAACAATGCAGTGCATAAAAGTACCGGCTTAACCCCCTTTCAGGTGGTATATGGCTACGATCTAAATCCCGTACCAGGTTGTGAATCACTGGCATCCCTGGCCAAGAAGCCAGGGGACTGGATGTCCCGTGCTAACCAAGTATGGCATACAGTAAAGAAAGCGCTGATACAGGCGGGACAAACAGCCAAGGAACAAGCAGATAAAGGCCGTAGAATGTCAACCCGGTTCCGAATAGGTGATCAGGTATATCTCTCGACCAAATACCTTAAGTTACAGGTACCCTGCAAGAAGTTGGCGCCGAAATACGTGGGTCCATTTCGCATAATACGAATCATTAATCCTGTCACAGTACAACTCCAACTGCCGGCCTTCCTTGGTAGAATACATCCGGTTTTCCACGTGAGTCTGTTGAAACCGATAGAGAGGAGTACTCATACAGATCCTCCTGGACCTATCGCTCCGGGACAGTATGAGATACAGGATGTCGTGGACTCACGATGGCGGGGGGGCAAAATATACTACCTGATAGTATGGAAAGGATATCCCCTATCCGATGCTTCATGGGTGCAGAGTAAATATAACTTAATAAAGTCTGAAACTCTGTTGAATCCTGCATCGTTCCTAATTCTTGGGATCAGTTGCCTATAGTTAGGACGAGCTTACAGCACCAAGAGGACAGGGCCGACGCGGCAGGGGCTGGTTCCTCACTGTTTCCAGACGGCCTTGTGGAGCTAAGACTGAATGCGTTTCAGCATAGATGGCCCCCACAAAATTGTACATTGGCTCCCGGCCGGCCTGGGCCAGGGCCAAGGCAGACGGGGCCATTCCCTCACTGCTTCCAGGATGGCTTCGCAGGCCACATGAAACCACTTCGCGGGCCGCATCTGGCCCCCGGGCCTTGTGTTTGACATGTCTGCTTTAAGTAGTGCCTCGGGACAGGTATCATATACACTCACTTGCCTTAGAAATTTGGAAGCCAAAAGCAGCACACATAGGTTCAGGTCCTCAGCTGGACTCCCATATTTTGCTGAACCAAGGTTTGTTTAATGAAAGTGTGTTGATCCAGATACAATTATCTGGTTCACATTCTTAGTAGGTTGTGATTTAAAATTCATATGTCAAATTCACACAATACATTAAATCAAAGAACACATCATGTTTTAGCTCAATGCATGATCCAGCTTAGGATTTCAAAGCTTTCAAACCAATTCAGTCCCCTATAATATTCCTTGAACTGCAAGGAGATAGCCCCTGTCTCTCCAACGTGATGGCTTTTCCGTTGAAACTAAGGGAGAACAGATTCACATCATTTGGGCTCCAGTGCAAATTCGTTGTATAAATAGAGTTCTCAATCTGCTAAGGATTTAGGAAAGATTTGTAAATAGACACCTAAAGGATAATCCATTATCAGCAGAAAGACCTGGTTCCTTACTAGAGCAAAAGGCTCTAACCAAATCTCTCAGGTCACAAATTAGTTTTAAAGGGAGACAGTTGTTGAAATTCTTCTAACTCTGTCCTAAACCACCAATATGACAGTGCTGCTAAAAACAAACTTTGGTGGGATTAGAGTGGTATACACAGAACTGGCCATGACATTTCAAGTGGTTGTTAAGCAAATCATCACATGACTGGACCTGATTTTATGACTATTTTTGCTGTGGTCAGTAAGTGAATCATGTGGTTGTTAAGCAAATCTGTCTTCCACAATTAATATTGCTTATGAAAACAGCTGGGAAGGTCAAAATTGCTATCATGTAAACTCAGTACGTTGCAATTGGTTCTAAGTGTGAGTGAATTATGATCACTTGATGGTGAACATGGTGCAACAGTTATAACTTTGAGGACAGGTCATTAACCACTTTTTTCAAGGCCATGGTAATTTTGAGCCATTAGCTTATATTGGCTTCTGAGTCCAGTGCAAAGTGCTGGTCTTGACCATGCTGGCTCAGGAATTCTGGGAGTTGAAGTCCACGAGTCATAAAAGAGCCAAGGTTGCCTACCCCTGGCCTAGACAATCATCATGCAAGAGGTATCTCAGTTCACTGAAGGAAAAGGGATGTGGTAAATATT
Source organism: Crotalus tigris (assembly GCF_016545835.1). Classification (NCBI taxonomy): domain Eukaryota; kingdom Metazoa; phylum Chordata; class Lepidosauria; order Squamata; family Viperidae; genus Crotalus; species Crotalus tigris. The sequence continues at coordinate 118,252 of NW_024097523.1, forward strand.
TTAGAAAGGACCCTCCCTAGTTCTCTAGAAAAGAAAGGCCAGGGAGGGGACAAGTGCTTTCAGACAATTCTGTTACTGTAACCTTATGATAAAGGTAATATAGTCATGGTAATCAGCTCATGGTTTTGGTTTTCTCTATAGACTACCTCAAAGAACTGACAGTTCAAAGTCCATATATCCTGAAGTTGCCACAGTGGGGAAAAAACGCTATTGGTGATTCCACACATGAATAGATAAATGTATTGGAAACAAATATCTGTTCTCGTCAAATTGCACACACACACACACACACTTTTAAAAAGCATCCTTCACTTGTAATAAATAACATCCGCAATGTAAATGATAAAAGTCCTGGTTGGAAGTCTATTGACAAAATCCTAAAGCACAAGAAGGTGAACAGCTGTTACAAAGAAATACGGGGAGATCTACTTTGCTCTGTTTGGACCATTTCTCCTGCCTCCAGGCCAATTTGGTCATTCCCAACCGTGTGGAAGACTATCCTAAGCACCTGTTTAATTATCTATGCTTTCTGAATGACTGCTGCTTTGAGTGTAATAACCACTGCTCAGAAGTAATTGGGGTGATTATTGTATGGCCTGGAGGATACATATCAGCTCATTATTTCCAGGGAGCAACATCAGAATGCAAAAAAAGGGGGGAAAGGGGGGGAAGACAATCAGAGGCTTATTTGTAGTGTTTGGTTTAATAGCTTTAATGAGATTTGGAATGTTTGAGAGATTAGACCTTATCTGCCCCTCCACCTGCAGCATACCAGTAGGCCTGTGATACTTGTCACTTTTTATAGCTCTATGAAACTGCTACAGGTAGCCCTCAATTTAGGACCACAATTGGGACTCAGAATTTTCGTGGCTAAGCAAAGTGGCTATTAAGTGATTTTGTGTCTGATTTTACAATCTTTTTGCCACGATTGCTAAGTGAATCGTTGTAATTGTTAAGTGAATCATTGCCACTGTTAAGTGAATCCAGCTTCCTCAATTGACTTTGCCAGTCGAGAAGACTGTAAACAGCAATCACATAACACTGGGATGCTGCAACCATTACAAATATAAACCAGTTGACAAGCGTCCAAATGTTCATCACATGATCATAGGGCAGGGGTAGGCAACCTTGGCTCTTTTATGACTCGTGGACTTCAACTCCCAGAATTCCTGAGTCAGCCATGCTGAGGGGAAAGGGAGAGGTTTCCAAGCTGAGCCATGCTGGCTCAGGAATTCTGGGAGTTGAAGTCCATGAGTCATAAAAGAGCCAAGGTTGCCTACCCCTGCCGTAGGGGTACTGCAATGTTCATAAGTGCAAGGACTGGTTGTAAGTTCCTTTTGTCAGTGCTGTTATAGCTTTGAACTGTCCCTAAACCAATGGCTATAAGTTGAGGACTACTTATATTTCTTTTTGAAGCTTTTCTTTCCCACACTCTGAAGAGTTTCAATTATTATTAGTCCCAATACTACAGGTGTAGGGTACACTTTTGCTGGAGGGATTATGAGACCTTGTTCTCAACTGCCGATCTCTTCATTAGAACATTGACAAAAAGCCCATACTGTAGTAATGTAGATAAGACTAGATCTTCTGGCCAAGCAAATAGAGTTTATTGATTGCTATGATCTAACTATAATTTAAAAAGAGATTGAAAGAGATATGAAACTATCAGGGAATGTTTTTTTTTTAAAGCAGACATTTAAAAACTGGTTCTGCTACTTAAAATATTTTTAAAAACAAGTAAAATATTTTTCCCCTAGCTTTTTTCTGGACCTTGGAAGAAAAGTAGGCTTAGGCTTGGTGGGGATCTATGAGGGAAGAACCATCAAAAATGCTGAACAAAGAAAAAAAAGATGACTTTGAATTGTTGTATTGAAAACTACAAGAAAAAGCCACCATTCAATACTAGGTGAAGTAAGACCAGACTGGTCACTGGAAGCTTTAATAAAAAAGCCAATGCTTAGATACCTTGAACACTTGATGAAAATGTCAAAGTCACTGAAGAAGAGCCTGATGCTTGGAAAAAGGTACCAGAAAATTACACAACAGGGCTAGATGCTAACACAGGTGATACAAGAATGAACTCACAGGAACTCAACGTAACAGTTCTCTGACACAAAGCCGTGGGGAAAAAAATAATATTCATCATATGAAGAAACAATGGCAGGACTGAACAACAAGAAAATGACCAGGCTGGAGAGTCAAAAAGAAACAAGTTATGATAAACTACTTCCATGTGATGCCAAGAAAGCAATACAGGCCTATTTGAAGTTGAATTCAAGTAGAGGCACCTATGGAAAACCTTCAAGGAGAAGAAGAACTTAAAACAACAATAACAATATGGAGAATTAAGTAAAGGGCTGGAAGAAAAAGGACCCAATTAGTTGATGAAGAATAAACTTTCCCATGGATACTTGAAGTTGCTCAGACAAGCAAAAGGAAAGGAATTGGTCATCAGCTATTATTAAAAAAAAGAAAAGAATAAAATGCAAATAAATACAATGGAATTTCTGCCACAACAGGTTTTTTAAAAGGGAAATTAAACGACTTATATCCAATAAACCCAATTTACTGGTTGTGTTAGTAAGGTGACCAACTTTTTTACAATGAAAAGGAGGACACAAATAAATTGAAGAAAAAAATATTGTAAATAAAAGAAACATTTTATTCATTGCAACAATAATACAGACAACTTGCATGTGCAAAGTTTGCCAGCTGGGTGTTTTGGCGTGCTCAGCAGCAATTCCTATTGGCTTTTGAAAGCCAATAGTGGGAGTAGCATAGCTCATGCAAAAGTTGAAAAAAAAAAAACCATCAAAAAAAGGTGCTGGAACACCGTTCTGAGAGTTCTATGAGGGGGAAAAAAGCCCTACAGATTAGTCTTCAAATATCAAAAAGGAGGACATGAAGGAGGACACTTTTTGAGGGAGGACAGAACTTACAAAAGGAGGGCTGTCTTCCCTAAAGGAGGAGGGTTGGTCACCTTACTGATATAGTATCAATTTATATCAAAGGATGGAATCTTTAAGTTAAACAGGTAATTTAGAAAATAAGCAGGAATTGACCTTGAATTATTGCACTTTAGTTCCATGTTACTGTACTACTTTGGAATTTGTTTTAAATCACAATGCCACAGAGGCTACAGTTTAAAGTACTTTAGGGAATGCTGACTATCCTGCAAGAGGCTTTATTTTCAGGCAGAAGATGGTTCTAGGTCTGAGCTGCAAACAAGATCAGCTTTATTGGTCTGAAGCTTAAGCCAAGAGATCATTAAGAAAGCTTGTGCTTAGGGCGGAACGGAAGAAAATCCAGAGTTAATGAGGCCCGAGGCTGCTTAGCCAGCTAGGCCCCGACCATAGCTTCCAGGCAGCATACAAATACACAAGGCTCTCAGACTCCACTGAGCAACATAGAGCCAGGAGTTTTAAAGAACAACTCTCTCTCTCTCTCTCTCTCTCTCTCTCTCTCTCTCTCTCTCTCTCTCTTCCCATGGAAAAAGCCTAATCCTTTCTGCTAGTTTCATGCTTAACCATGTACAGATGTCAGGATCTCAAAATGTATTGTCAAAATGTGAAAGTGGGGTGTGGAGCTGCAATTCTGTCTTCTCCATCCAGTAATGATCTTTCTTCTATTTAAAAAGAGGAATCAACTCTCCTTTAGGGTAGCTATTCTACATTTTTGACCTGTCTATTGCCATAAATTTGGGTGTCGCAGGACTAGAATATTTGTGAACTTTACTGCAAATCAACTGATAAGTGGTCTTCCCACTTTGCCAGCCAACCTGGCAATAAGATTCAGCTCAGTTTCTCATGGACTAGGAGTGCTGGTAAGCCAAAGAAAAATGAATATAAAGGTGCAATTCCCAGGCATGCCTGCAAGTCTTAATCCACAGCAGCACAAACTCTCTTGCTTGCTGCTTTCTCCGTTTCTTTTCCAGGCAGCTCCCTCTGTTTCCCTTTCCTCCCTCACCTGAAGTCATGTAAGTGATAGACTTGATTCCATGCAAATAATGCCTTTTCAAAATGAGTGGGGGGGATCTTCTTACAGAGAGGTATCAACAGTGGTGGGATTCAAATATGTGAACAACCGATTCTCTGTGTGGATGCCACTTTCGGAAGTCCATTCTGGGCCTGGGCAACAGTGGTGCAAACTGGCAGAATCCCACCACTGGATATCAAGCTTTATACACACTTACCAAGATATAACCCTCTTTGAACTCAATGGAATTTACTTCATGAGTATATATGTTTAGGCATAGCTGAACAGTTCCAAGTCTGTATACATTTAACTTGGACAAAGTCCCATTGAAAGTCAGTAGAAGTAGATCTGAACAATATTTTGCTTTTTTTCAAAATGAAACAAGCAACATGGGTGTGGGTGTCTTTGTGCATGCACATGCAGTGTATAGATTCAAAGGTTTAAATAAAAAAGAGAAGATGAAGATCAGGAATTGGGGAGGCACATTGGAAAGACAGGGACAACTAACCTTTGGAAAACCTTCTCCCAGTGAAATAATGTGTAAATGCTCGCAGAATGGTTGACATTGGGAGGGAAAATTGCATTGCTCGCCACCTATTTTGAATGGGCAGCATCCAAGAGATATTTCTCTCATTTACCCAATCACATTCCCACTTAAATTGCTTGTATGAGAGCTGTAGGGACCACCAAGTTTTATTTATCAAATTTATATGCCGCTCATCTCACAGTTGAAGGCAATTCTGAATGGCTTACAACATAATAAATGTAGGGTAAAAACAGTTATAAGTATAAAAACAGATTAAAATTAAAAAACATTAAAACAAATTAAAAAATAAACTAATCAACCAATTAACTTCTTTGATGCCTTTCAGAAAGTTATTAATACCTGAGCTTTTCTGGCATGCAGCCCAATGATTTTCCCCAACTAAGCTTTCTTTTGCTTTTTACTTTTTACCATGACAGCGTCTGTCTGCAATTTATTTCTTAGTTTTAGTTTCTTGTCTAAATTGTTTGCATTTTTACTATGGATGGTTTCTAAATTAATTAATTAATTAATTTTCATATGTTGCGCCCCAACAAGCGCTGTAAGATTGTAATGGGATACACAATAAATGAATGAATGCATAAATAAATAAATTTTCAGTGGAAAATCTACTTGGATTCCCTAGAGCAGGGGTAGGCAACCTTGGCTCTTTTATGACTCGTGGACTTCAACTCCCAGAATTCCTGAGCCAGCATGTCTCAGCTTGGAAACCTCTCCCTTTCCCCTCAGCATGGCTGGCTCAGGAATTCTGGGAGATGAAATCCACGAGTCATAAAAGAGCCAAGGTTGCCTACCCCTGCCCTAGAGCAACTGAATAATAACTGTACCCATTGGGCACAGTAAAATAGTTGTCTGGAAAGGGGCTAAATAAAAAGGAATACAGAGACTTGGCAACCTGTTAATCGGTCCCAATTAAAACTGGGGCTTAGGGAATGTAGCATAATATGATTTACCAACCTTTAATGTAGCAGATTTCTGTCATTGCGTCATATCTACTCAGGAGCTAATTTATTGCATGCCAACTATCAAAGACAATTAAATATTATTATATCTCAGTTATTATACTTAATATCATTACACTGGCTTTCAAATTTAGATGAAAAACATTTGATTCACTTAGGCAAACATTCAGAAAATACCTAGCAAGCCTTAAACATCACACTTCTTTTCCCCAGAGGGATATTTCAAGGAGTAAATTTACTTTAGCTCTGCCTCAAATCCTTTTCTGAGTTTTTAGTCACTTGGTATTTCTGGATACTAAACACACCTGGGCATACAGTAAGTGTCATGCCCAGTTGCACCCATTTACTAGAATGCCTGAAGATTGTACCAACTACAGGTTTTTTAGGGACTGGAACAAAGTGCTCCCTGGTGGGAATGCTCTCTTTGTCAGTGACTATAGCTGATTTTTTTTGCGAGAAACATTAGGATCAGAGATCACCCTCAGCTCCTCATCAATAAAATAGAAACAGAAGTGCTTACTTCTTAAGCAATCACATGCAAGAGCATCAAGATCTTATGAGATTTTGATTTCCTCATGTAAATCTGATTAATTTCACATTTCCTGTGACTTTTAGCTCTTCTGGAGTATCCATCAGTTAAGGAATATACCATGTCATATTGGCATTTTTCAAAATTCCTGAAGGAAGGTTCAGTTGTGACATTGTGGAAAATTAAAATAGAAAGAAGATCTCGATGTGGAACTTATAATATATGGTCAAAAATATTATCCAGAGATAACAGGTGCCCCAACTAGTTCCACTCTCCTTTGTTAAAATCAAAATTATTATTGTATTGATGATCATCCTAGGATCATGAATAGAATAGAGCTGGAAGGGACCTTGGAGGTCTTCTGGTCCAGCCCCCTGCTCAAGCAGGAGAACCTATGCCATCTCAGACAAGTGACTGTCCAGTCTCTTCTTAAAAACCTCCAGTGATGGAGTGCCCACGATTTCTGAATGCAAGCTGTTCCACTAGTTAATTGTCCTCACTGTTAGGAACTTTTTCCTTAATTCCAGTTTCCAACCATTGTTTCTTGTCCTGCCCTCTGGTGCTTTGGAGAATAATTTGACCCCCTCTTCTTTGTGGCAGCCTCTCAAATACTGGAACATTGTTATCATGTCACCCCTATTTCTTCTTTTCTTTAGACTAGCCAAACCCAAGTCCTGCAGCCGTTCTTCATATGTTTTAGTCTCCACGCTTTGGATCATCTTAGTTGCTCTTCTCTGAACTTTTTCCAAGGTCTCAACATCTTTTTTGTAGTATGGTGACCAAAATTGGTTGCAGTATTCCAGGTGTGGTCTTACTAGGCTTTTACAAAGCATGATCTTGATTCTATGCCTCTGTTTATACAACCCAGGATTGTATTAGCTTTTTTGGCTGCTACTGCACATTGCTGGCTCATACTCCACTAGGACTCCAAGGCCCCTCTCCCAGTTTTGAGCCAGGTCTCACCTAATCTGTACTCATGCTTTTCTCCACATTAAAACTCATTTTGTTGGATAGGGCCCATTGTTCAAGTTTGTCAAGATCTTTTTGAATCCTGAGCTTGTCTTCTGGGATGTTGGCTGTTCCTGCCGGTTTAGTATCATCTGCAGATTTGATGAGTTCCCCTTCTATTCCCTCATCTAAGTCATTTATGAAGATATTGAAGAGTACTGGGCCTAAGACAAAACTTTGTGGTACCCCATTGCTTACTTCTCTCCATGTGGATGTAGTGCCATTGAGGACTACTCATTGAGTAGGGTTTGCCAGCCAGCTACAGATCCATCTGGTGGTGATGTTGTCTATTCCACATTTTTCTAGTTTACCAAGCAGTAGATTGTGGGCTACTTTGTCAAATGCTTTATTGAAATCTAAGTTTACTATGTTCACAGTGTTTCGCTGATCTACTAATTTGGTCACTTTATCAAAGAATGAAATAAGATTGGTTTGGCATGATCTGTTTTTAACAAGCCCGTGCTAGCTACCAGTTATAACTTTGTTTGCTTCTAATTGTTCACAGATCTGTTTCTTGATTATCTTTTCCAGGATCTTCTCAAGTACTGACTGGTCTGTAGTTTCCTGGGTTTTTTTTTTTTTTCTCCTTTCTTGAAGATGGGAACCACATCAGGCTTTTCCAATCTCAGCTACTTCCCCGATGCTCCAGGATTTTTGAAAAATATGGTGAAATGGTTCTGAGATAACATCTGCCAGCTCCTTCAGAACTCAGGGATGTAATCTGTTGGGTCCCAGTGATGTATATTACTCAAGGTCGGATAGGTGTTCTCTTACCATTTTCTTGCTTATTTTAATTTTTGTTTCTAGTTTGTCTTTTGCAGGATTTTTTTTGTTATGTTGTGCTATAATTTCTTTTTGTGTGAAGACTGATGCAAAGAATGAGTTAAGCAGCTCTGCTTTCTCCCTATTGCTTGTTACTTCCTTGCCATCTTCTCTCTTTAGTGGACCTACAGTTTCCTTGACTTTTTTCTTGTTATTAATATGTTGAAATAAACTTTTTTTATTATGTGTGGGTGTGTTCCTAAGTTTGTTATTAATGCTGAATGGTAATAGAGATGAGGCTGCATTTGGTCCCAAAAGATTTTTAGTCCATTTTGCCCAATGCTTTTTTTGTAAAAAAAAAAAAAAAAAAGATACTGGAACTCGCACACGTCATACAACCCGCCTTGCCTACCCTACAAGGTTCCATCCAAAAAAGATGCTGGAACTCCGTTCTGGGTGTTCTATGACAAAAAAAAAGCCCTGATTTTGCCCAGATTTCCTTGTTATGAAAAGGTAGTTTGCTAACTTAGCTAACCATGTTCAGTACCTGGGACAAACTAAAAGTGATTCCTCCTAAGGGCTCTGCAGATGTTAAAAGAAATCCTTCCAGTACAGTCTTTACTAGAGTTCTTTTTAGAATAAACAATAAAAGGGGGATTAAAACTTTGATTTTAGAAAAATGGATTAAGGGCCCAGATAACTTTGAAATAAGATTTTGGAATTAATTATAAAGAATTCTTCCCATAGGAAAATGTTTTGGGTTTGAATTATTTTTTAAAAAACATAAAGATCTAACACTTTAAAAATTGGACATTAGAAGGAACTAGAGATAATTAAAGATTATAATTAAGAAAGAACACTCAAACCCAATTACAGAATGAAGCAAAACATTTTAACATTTGACATGTTGAAGGATATTTTTGAACAATGAATCCAGAAGTTAATTTCAATAGTATTTGCTTATATAGACAGACTGTAATTCAAAGATGTTATGGAAGAAGAACAAGTTTTATCTGACAAGATCTAGATTGATTTGAAAGTGGATTTAAAAATGACAGGCTACAAGAATGACATGGAAAAAAAATCTTACACTGGACACACGAAAGAAATTAGCTAGTATCTTATAGTTAAAGAGATATAGAAATTTTAAAAAGCAAGAGAATGAATGACCTGTATAATTTTCCTAAATTGGATTTACAAAAGAGGCCCTATTGGATTTACAAATTTTTTCAAGAATTTTGTGAGAAAGAACAAAAGAAAAAAAATGAAAAGAAATCAAGTTCTACATTATTTGATAGAATTAAAGATCTAGCTTATTGGAAGTGAAAGAAAAGAATATAAAGTTGGCTTATTTGATCAAGGTTAACATAAAGATGTTGTTATCTCTGGTAATCCTTAATGGACTTTTGCTGACATCATGATTAAAATGACTTCATGGATTGGTTTACAGATAAGAGATGGAATATTGGAAGAAGAGATCATTTGTTGTATTTTAAGAGAAAGTGATAAATTACTAAACTTGTTCATACTTGTATGAAGGGGGAAGTCACTTCTTTATATTTTTCTTTTCTTTTTCTTTACTATATTCTTATCTTTTTCTTTTCTATTTGTTCAATTTTTATTTTTAATTTCTTTTCTGCAACTTCTATTTTTTTCTTTTTATTCTTCTATATTTTAGGTTGCATTAGTTTTTATTGTTGTAAATGTGACTTTTAATAATATTGCTATTAAAAAATGTTCTAATTAGATCACATTTTGAAGCTCAAGGTTCTAAGCATATACAACTTCATCAAAATAAGAAGCAAGTAGTTTCTTGATGATCCTCAATAAATCCCAAGAAAAATAAAAATTCTGGACTCATTTGGAAAACAGAAAGAAAGGTACAGTTTATGCAGGTGGGTTAAATATCATACATGCAAAAGAAACGAGAGGAGAAATTAGAGGAAAGTTTTTGTACAAATATATTCTGTTTTAGGGCATGTCTGCCTTGCTGAGCATGTATCTTGATTTTAGGTGAATGTAATCTGCATTTTGCCTGTGGCATCAGAAGACACAACTAGGAACTGGTATAACCTTTGAGTGATCAATATTAAAACCATCCCAGATGAGATAATTAACTCTATCTATTACATACAACAAAAAATCTGTGTTTGAAACCTCACATTAACTTCCATAAAACGTGCTTTAGGGTGGCTGGATGGCCATAAGATCTTACCAGGTCCTTGTATCTCTTGTTTTCATTCATTGGCAAGTGAATTTTCAAGTGGGCTGATTTTCTGCCTTCAGTTTGCCCTTTCTTTATTGCACTGCAATGTGGATATCAGATAAGAGCCATTATTCCTTCCGGCATTTGACCACTGAAAACAGTAAATGCTTGTACACTCCACATTTCCTACTATGGATTGCCATGTGAGTGCTATCCTCTCCAGAGCCCTCTAATTGAAAGCCCAGATTAACTTTCTCTATTACACAATATCTAGCTAATATATTCTACTGTACTGTTTAACTTAAAAGCTAAAAAGTGATGGTTCTTTCAGTTAGGGACATTAACAAAGATATCATTGCCCTTACTTTACATTGCCCTTGCATTACGTTACATTGCCCTTACACAATGTGTGTGTGTGTGTGCACGCGCGCGCGCGCGCGTTTAACTGCAGGATATAAAATTGTGTACTCTGGGATTGCAAGTGGTTTAATGTTATTGTGTTCGCATTCCTAGAGGAAGATGGAGATTCATGAGTGATGCAAATAGGTAATCGTAAGACTGGTATGATTATGTTGTTGTGTGCATGTTGCCACATTAGCATCACTGCAGCTAGCTGCAAACACATTGCTATATAACTGCGTGATGCCCAGGATGCAAATCAAGACTATCATGAAAGAAACCAAGGACTCTATTCAGGAAGATAAACAGGAGAGTCATGGAGCCTTTTACTATATTTTGGTATACTTGGAGAGGGGCAGAAGTTCATAAAGAGAATACTGTATATTACCTATGTCCAGTGCAGCCCCCTTATTCTGAGGATTCCTTGAAAGCGACATATACATAGTTGGCTGAAGTAACAAGCTATGTTAAGAGAGCAGTGTGCATTACCCACAATAAAGAAATTTCCTGGTGGCAGATTGGGAAGGCTGTAAGTGAAGGATTGGTTCAATTCATCATCCCAATCTAATTCCTTACCTAATAGTTTGGCAGGTCCCATTGAGCTCACAGGACTCTCTAAACAAAAACTAATCAAATTGCCGGATCTTTTGCAACAATATGTGAATCCAGATACTGTACAAGAGTCCTTTTGAAGCTGGTGTTTTTCACATGTATTGGATTTCAATTCCCAATATTTTAATGATTAAGGATTGCATCTGCTCATATAACATTCTAGGAGGCAATGCTATCAGTACTCTAAGTGTAGTAATAAATGGGAGTCACCTTGTCAGGTGGGAGATGACCAGGCTGAGCCTGAGGATGGGATCAAACCCATCATCTCCTACAGACCTTGGGAGACAGGAGGAAGAGCTAGACAATGAGCTAATAAAATTGAAGTCTGAAGGTTGGGGTGGAGAAAGCCAAGATCCACCCCAGTTTTCAAGAAAGTAAAAATAGAGAAGGGGAGAGATACTTTCAGAGTTGCAAGGTTATCTTACTGTAACATTACAATTAAGATAGGTTAGTACTTATAATTGATACTTCTTGTCTGGACTACCTCAAAGGACAGTAATCACATCAAAAGCCATGTAATTTCTTCAGTTCTAATCGTGGAACATAGATGTTTTCAGAGGGATCACAGCATCAGAAGAAGGGAAGTTTAATTCTTCCATTATAGATGTTGACCTCCCAACCCCTTCCATGCTATAATTAAAGTCACAGAGAAGTCTCTTGTTGGTACTGTTTTCAAGTAGCACAGTGGGGTTTGCTATCACATTTTGTAAGGGTGGCCACTAAACTGGAAACTCATGAAAGATAAATGCTACTGATTTCTACTTCGCACCCTAATTATTTATAGTTGTTCCATTTTTTGCAACCATAAGTCTTAGCATGAGATAAAATATTGCTTCCTCTAGTAGAGGCAATTGGTTTAGTATTAGTTGCTAGGGAACTGAGATAATACCATTACCCTTCTATCCTGTTAGCAGATTTCCCATGGGTATCTGGATGGCCTCTATCAAAACCAAGGCAGGGTGCACTTCTGGCAGTTCCAGCACATGCTGGGGGGGGGGGAGAGGCTATGAGACAATGTGAAGTATTTTGCCCTGGAGAATCACATCACTTCTGTGCATCACTGAGGAGAATTGTGTTCCATTTGTGATACGAAACATCTCACCAAGGCAAAGCCATCCCACCTCACATAGACCTATAGGAAACTGAGAGCCTTTGGGTCCAATGCAGCAAGACTCATGCGATGACCTTTTTAATTAGGAAAGTCTCTTTGATTTGATTCCACAGTTACATCAATAAACATTTTCTGCAGTGCTTATGAAAGACCATCCACCTATTTGACTAGTTAGGGTATGTAAGCAAGTATAGAATTTTATAAATCTTAATAGTTAGAAATCTAATTTAATTTGTTTTAATTGCTTTTCATTAAATTTTGCATGCTTCTGTTAATAAACTTGTTTTTAGGAACTGCTCTGATATTCAAAAATTCAGAACCCATATAGTTCAACTCAATTATTGACTTGCGCTTCTCAGCCAGGCTGCTAAGCCCCATATGTGGTAACACTGCAGAACAAGGATTTTGTCAACGCTGCAAATATTGTATATTCTTGCTTTTGACAATATGCAGAATTGTCTGGTAAATATGGGGTTAATAAAGAGCTGAAGGGGCGTTGGGGAACGAAAGAGGAAGAAAACATTTGACCTTCACACTAATTGGATAATGTGAGATATGACGGCTAATTTAGGGAGGGAACATGCTGATAATTTAACTGCTCAGAGGAAGAGAACTTAGATCCTAGCATCCCTCCGTTGTGCCTGTGCCGACATTTTGTAACAATAAAAGACTTTTAGGAAAATAAATGCCTGGAATTTCTTTGGAATGTTTCATTAGTCGGAACCACAACAGATTTGTGATATTGTGACTCTCTAGAATGCCTATGAACCCCAAAATAAAATTAACTTAAAAGACATAATCAACTGAAATCTTATATAATTATATCTTCTCTTACAAGTTCTGATGGCATGTTTGGACGGCACCATTCATTTGATTAGCTCTCAAGTCCTCCAAGTATACAAATAAAAGCAGAGTACAGGTCTGGCAATCTGGCTGGTCTGGAAGCAATTTGTGACTTCTGAATATTAAATGGGATTATTGGACCTAGTGGAGACATGGCAGGGTCTGGGAAGATTTACTTCCCAAAAACACAAAAGAAGCTGAAGCCCTTATTCATGTGTATCCAATCTAGGTGGCCAAATGGCTACGATTATCTTTTAAATGCCAGAAAAATTGGAGAGGTCATGACATACCGGGGCAGGGGTTGCGGATACCAGGTGAAATGCTCTCTAGAAGACAGTTGCCAGAATCCTAGTTAGAGGGGGATCAGGATGTGAAGTCGTAGAGCAGAGGTCCCCAACCCCGGGGCCATGGTGCGATACTGGGCTGTGGTGTGGTACTGGGCCGCAGCCTTTTTACAACTGAGCCGCACAAGTGGCAGACGAGTGCATGCACACAGCTCCGTTTGCATGAGCGGCAAGCACTCATGCACATGCATGAAGCTCCATTCGTGCAGGCGGTGCGCCCGCCGCTCGCACAAATGGCACTTCACGCACACATGCACAAATTCCCACAGCTTGCACAAATGGAGCTGCGTGCATGCTTGCTGCTCACACAGAACCATTTCCCTCCTCCCCCACCAGTCTGCAAAGCCGGAAAGGTTAGGTTCTGGGATTTGAGGTTTTGAGCCTTTCATTCCCAGGGTTCCAGCCTGTTGTGTTCTGGGAACAGTGAGGCATTGAAGACACAGGAGTGAAAGTAACAGCTCATTTATTCAATCCACACAGAAACGGGTCTAGCAGCCACTTGACTCATATTCATACGGACTGCCACTAGACGGCAGCCAATGAGTTTAAAGCAGTGGTTCTCAACCTGTGGGTCGGGACCCCATTTGGGGTCGAACGACCATTTCACGGGGGTCGCCAAACAACGCAGTCCACCATATTTTTCCCCTTTTCCTTAGCTCTGCTACTCCCTTTTATTCTATTGGCTTTTGAAAGCCAATAGAACAGACTCTTTTGAATAGAGTCTAATTCTATTGGCTTTCAAAAGCCAATAGGAATTGTCCAGGCTGTCTCTGCCCTGCTGAGCCCACCAAAAGTCCCATTCTGCAAACGGTGCTGCACCAGTTGAGTAGTCCTCGACTTATGACCGGTTGAGTAGTCCTCGACTTACGACCGGTTGGGGGGGGTCACGGCATTAAAAAGGTTGAGAACCACTGGTTTAAAGCATACATTCCCACCTAAAACACAGGCTTGCAGTACATACAGACAGTTAAGGATTTGAATTGAACATCTTTAGTTAACCATTTTATAACAGTCCTTATGAATTGGGTTAATACATAACACAGCCGTTCATACCCGGGGTTCAGCTATTGTGCTACAAGACAAGATTGACTGGTTGGCTTTCTCTGTGTGTCACTACTGGATAACTCCAACTGAGCAATAATTAGTTAAAGATGCTCTATGGGAGCTCCTGGCTCGCAAGCATATAGACAATGCCATACTAAAAGAACCTGGAGGTCTGTGGAAGATGAGAACTATGGGGGGGGGGTGAAATCAAAGATTGGTAACGATCCTTCCCAGTAGGAAGGGAGGTGACCTGGTAAATCCCCCTGATATCATTTCTGACTGAGAGAGCTCCAGGCCTTGGACACAGGTATATTCTGTGCAATGCCCCATTTCCCCAATATGGATGGGATGTTAAAGAGAGACACAGAATCAAACTTTATGTTCTATGATTTGCACATTTAAAAAAAAACACCCATTAAACTGGCTAGGATTAATTTGAAGGAAAAGTATCTAGTGATTCCCTTTTTGGAATGGGGATTAGAGTACTGCAATAACCGCTAGCTGAAAATTACTACTCCATTTGTCATCTATTAAAAGGTGTACTATTTAGACACTGACAAATTAAGGAGAACCAATTCATGGAAAATGGGGAGCTTACAGGTTTCATTCCAGAAATCTTGTGCAAATGATCTGTTCAAAGAGATGGCAATTGGACTTTGTTTTGCCTTCACCAATACCCACTGTGACATGCACACAGAGAAAATGAATTAATTCTGAAATTAAGTCTAAAGTTGCAGGTTGCTCACATTGATTATATTCCATTCCCTTTCCTTCCCTTGGAATTAAAGCTGAAAATGTGACTGTTATGGTATCAACACAGGCTTGTCGTGCTCTTCATTTTTAAATCTGCTGATATATGAGGCCAGATTTCTATCTGCTGTTTTCCAGGACAGGCAAGGAAAGATAGCCAAATGGCTGAGAATTAATAGAGATCTCAGCCATAAAAGGCATTAGAATTCCTGTCTGTTAGATTTATATTTTATGAAATTCATACCAATATGTTCTTCCAGAAAGACCATCTGTCCACCTGCATGCAACCTTCATGTAAACTAATCCCTGACAGCTGCCCTCATTACTACACCAAACTACCACTGCTTAATATGGCTGTCATGTGTCTATGGAGATTCTCAATCATCCAGGTCATGGTTGTTCAAAAGGTCGTTTTTTAACAGGCAATTGGACTTTCTGGGGGGATTTTTTTCTTGAAAATGTTTCATTCCTCATCCAAGAAGTTTCTTCAGTTCTGACTGAATGGTGAAGAAAGGATGGATTTACTGTATATACTTTACAGTCATCTGGTTGTTAACTCTCTGAAAGTCATTGAGACTACTTTGGAGGGGGGGTTGTTATCCTCAGAGTCACCTGAATCAGAGTGCAAGTGAAACCTTCTTGGGACTGCTGAAAGGACTGTGTTGTAGATAACCTATGACACTAAGTTGTGTCATAGTTGTGGAAGTGTGTGGAAGTTTCCAGAGAGCTGATGAAGTCACAGTTTTGATTTTCTTTCTGCAACTCAGTTCATCAAGAAGGTATAACTATTAAGTTGATCTCTGGTGTCCCAATCCCTTGCTAATTGCTACCTATTAATTCATTTCTCAGTTATATTTACCCTTGCTGATAATATTTGGAGACAACAATTCTGTTTTTTCAGGTGTATCAGTTTATCTCGTTGCAAGAGAACTTTGGAATGGAATCAGAAATGAACCTGTGCTTCTTCAGGGAAGAACTGGGAAATTGTTGCTACATACAAGATCTAGATAGCTCTTAGAAACCCGGGCTCAGTGCTGTTTTTTCCCAGCTGATTTGCAAAATTTCCCACTTGCATCCACATGTCTTCATGCGAAATTTCAAATAAGTATGTTCTCTATAATCTCCTATATTCTGCAGGTTTAGTCTTTTTCCTTTTGTCTTTTTGTTCCTTGGTCTTTTGGCCAAATTACTTTGGTCTGAACAGTGGCTAGATATTGTTTTTTAACACACTGTAATGTCCCCACTGTGCCATTATGTTTGTTCAGAATTCAAATCAGACACTAAGTTGATCTTTGAAGCCATTTGGAGAAGAACGAAAAATATGCAAACTTAGAGTATCCTGAGACTTGGATGACTGCTTAGAACACAAATCAAGTTTAAATAGTGATTCATCTTCTCATGCAACTTCAAGAAGGTTTATGAAAGATACAAATCACATTGTAATGTGTTATTTAGTTCTGAAATGCTTAGTGTCATTGAAATCTGATACTATGTAAATTCTTGATATCATTTTTTTCTTTGATGTTTGAATAATATTTTGACACCTCTTCTATATTCATTTTTAAGTGGACAGAGAAGACACAAATTCTATTCTAATTAGATATCTGAAGCAAGACTTTGCTTCCCAAATGTGTATCAGACTTTGATCTTATTTTAGGTAATTAAGTCACATCAGGATTCATCAGAGAAAGATATGAATGCTAAAGGATGAAAAATAGAGTCACAGAACAACCAAAATCATCCTGTGTGGCAAGCATTCTCACAGGGATTTCCTCTTCTTAGTATGATTTTTAGGCTTGAATCTTCTGAACATACTTCCAGCTTGGCCAGATTATATAACAAAATTGAAATCTAAAATGAAAGTTCTCTCTTGCTCAGCAAGCCATACCCCGCTGCCTAGTTTCACCAATATTTGGCTCTAGCCATGCCATTTGGTATACTCATTTGTGTAGAATTGGGAGTTTTTCTGAAGATATATAGGCAACTTAATTAATTAATATATCTTTGGAAAAACAGAGAATGGATATAAGAGAGGTGGCGGTATTCCTACCAAAACTTTGTAAGCCACTACAGCTTTATCCATATAGCATACCTAATTTCCTTTAGTACATAGTATAATCTGATTAGAGAATCAAAGTGGAGTAACATAGTACCATGTAACCCACGTTAATGGCTACACTGAATCTTAGAAGAACTATATCCAATTATAAGCCAACACAGTGCTTGGCTGCATTAACAGAGGGATAGAATCAAGATCATGTGAAGTGTTAATACCACTTTACAATGCCTTGGTAAGGCCACACTTGGAATACTGCATCCAGTTTCGGTCACCAGGATGTAAAAAAGACATTGAGACTCTAGAAAGAGTACAGAGAAGAGCAACAAAGATGATCAGGGGACTGGAGGCTAAAACATATAAGGAACAGTTGCTGGAATTGGGTATGTCTACTCTAGTCTAATGAAGAAAAGGACTAAGGGTAACATGATAGCAGAGCTCCAATATCTCAGGGGCTTCCACAAAGAAGAGGGAGTCAAGCTATTCTCCAAAGCACCTGAAGACAGAACAAGAAGCAACAGATGGAAACTAACCAAAGAGAGAAGCAACTTAGAACTAAGGAGAAATTTTCTGACAGTTAGAACAATTGATCAGTGGAACAACCTGCCTCCCAAAGCTGTGAAACTGGACAGCCATTTGTCTGAAATGCTATAGGGTTTCCTGCATGAGCAGGGGGTTGGACTAGATGACCTCCAAGGCCCCTTCCAACATTATTATTGTTGTTGTTATTGTTATTATTATACACTAACATCAAAATGAGTAAGAATGCTCTCAACCATTCAGAAGAAATTTCTGTGCATACATAAATATGTCCCTGAAGATACTCATTATCATGTTCTACCAAACAGAAAGATGACTAATCTGTATGCTTGTAACCTTTGGATAACTACACAGATAACTTTAGTCTTGGTAATCTCTCTCACAAACGATACTTACTTTTCATAAAGACTGTTAAGAACATACTCAGGGCATGGTATAAAATCATTTTCTAATTAGATGGAATAATATATTTATTGAGATATTTTTAAACAAATGAACAAAGAGGCCAGTAGAAGCATGTCAGGCTACTCCTATGTCTTAATGAAAATTTCCCCCAGAAAATTCAGACAGGGATAGGAATATCTACAATGCACATTTGCTTCCACACATGGAGATTGGTTGATTTGTTTCAGTCCCCAGGTTGTAAAATTTTAGACTAAGTGAACTTGTGCACATCTATGCTTCCAACCATTCTCTTTATCCAAGTTCAGTTGTTAGACCAAGAGGTCTCAGCATGATGCAGAATCTTAGGCCCACTTGAAAAATCTCACATTATGAATCAAGACTAATGTACTGTATAAGAAGATCCAAATTAGCACTCACATCACTCCAGGAATATGGAAATTCAACTGATTAGATGTTTGATGAATTAATTTTGATGATAGCCTAAGAAATTTTCCTTCCTAGCAATTACAGCATAATTCCTCAGCGATGAAATGCTGCTTCAATTTATCAAGGCAAATCTTAACAAAACATTCAGAATGAGTAAGTCAAAGGAAAACAACATACTGTGTTCCAAAAGATTGGTCGAGAAGATGTATAGTATTAGAAGGAGGGGATAACTTTAATTAAAAAAGCAGAAACTTGGACGTTGTAGACTTTATACATTTTAAACAATTTTTTAAAGATTCCTATTCCAGTCTACACACCAGCACAGAAGACTTTTCATAATGCAGTCTTAATTGCTTGTCTCCTGGAGATGAAGCCCACTTAGGAAATTGTTTTTTTTTTAATTTCATCTCCTTCTTTTGACCACTGTGATCACCAGGTATTCTGTTCGGACCACAATTAATATAGTTCTGGTTTCTGGATTCTTTTGCTCCTTTTCCTCTCTCATCCATGTCAGAGAAGGAAGCATCAGGGAAATGTTTTTCTGAAGACTGCTGAACAGCAGCAATAACAATTTTATAATTCTTCTGGTTGCTTGGGCTAGCAGAGCTCTTGTTAATGTCACCCAGTCAAAAACAAAACAAAAAAGAGCCAGTTTTTCAGCATTGCTCAGCTAAACCCCTTAAGACAGGCAACAGAGCAAAACAAACGGCTAGCATTTCACAGTTCCACTGCTAAACCTGAAAAAGTAAACATGCAAATAAACAAAAGGTTCAGTTTTTCATAGCAGATGGACCAGCATAAAAGACTCTTGAAGGCAAAGCCAGTTGGAATGGAGACATTTGTGTAAATGGAATAAATGATGGCAAGCAGATCAGACAATCTTGCTTGCATTAACAGAGGAGAAAAAGCTTTACTTTTATGCAAAGCAAAAAAAAAAAACTTTGATAGAATTCACCTTTCTGGCAGCCCAAGGTGGGCTGAGGACGAGGTTGTCTACTTTTGCCCTCCAAAAACAATCGGCAACCATCTTTACCTTGAGGCAAACAGGAAGTGTGAAATACCCATTAAAAATATGACAATTGACTATGCCTTCATCCCAATTTGCCCTGTCCTCTTCAGACAATTTTACTCTCAAATATGTTTTCAGTTTATGTATCTACTGTTTCTATCCTGCTCTATGGAGTAGAGAGTTGGTCTCTGACAGAAGGCCACCTGAAGAGACTAGAAGCATTTGAAATGTGGATTTACAGGCAGCTGTTACGTATAACCTAGGTTGACAAGATCAGAAATGAGGAGGTGATAAGCCACCTGGGAAAGCTAAGGGAAATCATTAAAACAATTAAAAAATGAAAATTAGAATATTTTGGACATGTGATGTGACACCCAGAAAAAACGGCATACTCCATTTAATCCTCCAGGGAAAGATTGAAGGCAAACGAGGTCCAGGCAGAAGAAGAACATCGTGGCTTCAAAATTTAAGGGATTGGTTTGGACAAAACTCAGCAGCACTTTTTCGTGCAGCTGCTGATAAAAACAGGATCGCTGACATCTGATAACAGATATAGCACAAGAAGAAGAAGAAATATCCACTGTTGCAGAATTTCTATCAAACCTTTCTTAAAGAAATCAGAAGCAATCATTTTCCCCTTTTAGTGCTAGGAAAATAATTAACCAACCAACTGCACTTCACCCTCTGATTTCTCCTTCTATAGGAGGACCAGCACGACTTGATCCTCTTACCACCCTTTCAAGTGAAACAATTGATAAATAGGTCTCCACTTTATTTCCTAGGAGTGAGATATTTGGACTTCCAAAGAACAGTGTAGCCTCTTGGAGATGGTTACACCAGTCTCCATTTCTCCTATCCTATTTTCTCTATCATTTCCTTCTTCCTCCCAACAATCCCTGGTTAAATATCAAGCAAGACCTTTCCCTTGTAAAATGACTTAAGTACAAAGCAGTATATAAGAAGTAAAGGCAACTACTACTTCAGGGAACAAAGTGTTTTTTTAAAAGAAAAGTTAGTACAAACTCCCAGGAAATGATTCTATGATTCTGTCAGGAATGTTTTCTATTTTTAAAAAAAGATGTACAAAAATATTACAAATATGACGAGATGCAGAAAATAACTAATAAAAAACAGAATGAAAGAAAAAATGGGAATGGTATACTATGCTAGGGATAGGCTCAATTGACTTAAATACTATTTTCCAGTTCTAAATGTCAGCACAGTTCCTTATTCAATTAAACATTTCTGTGATTGTTCTTCAGTTCTGATTACTGTATGTTGAGATTCATAGTTTATTGGGATTCCCTGATAGATTTTTCACATAAAGGGAGAACAAAACAAAGAGAAATCACTTAGAACCTCAAATGTTTCTAATATTTTCAGGTGACGGTTGAAAAATCACTCTCAGATCTTGCACTTAAACTTTTCTGTTTTCTTGACTCAGTCTGTATTAGATTTAAATTCTCAATAGCAACCAGTTCTGGCTTTTAGCTCATTTGTTTTAATTGCACACATGCTAGAATTATGGTTGCTACATCTTGGTCTTTACTGATCCAAGTTCTGTGCTCTCAAAAGAAAGCTCCCAAACTCCCAAACTTTCCAAAGTGGAAAGCTAATGAATCTTTGGATTGAAGATAAGCTGTAAGAAAGATTTATCTTTAGCTCATTTGAGTCTCAAAAGATCTTTCTCATTTGAATTTTTCTTCTGTTCTTTGTGGGAAATATTCCACAAGGTTTTGTAATTCAGCAAACATTAAAATCTCGGTGGATTTAAATTTATTTAAACGTATTGTGGCAAAAGCTTTGGTAGCCTACAGTCTATTTTATTAAACAGCAATAGTGTCTGAAGCATATTTCTAGAATATAAATGGGAAAATAGTGGTATGAGATCGGAAGCCTATAAAATGCAAAAAACACAAGCAATATTTATTATCTTATTAATAGTACTTAATTACAGCAAATATTAGATGCAAATGATCTGAAATATTATTCCTGATGATTCTATACTATGTCTAACCATTAAATTCAGACACTTTGTACTTGTCTATAATGATTCTGTTTTTGTGAAAAACATATATCCGTGGTGGCGAACCTATGGCACGCGTGCCACAGGTGGCACGCAGAGCCCTCTCTGTGGGCACACGTGCCATCGCCCCAGTCCTAGGCCTTCAGCTGGATTTTATAAAATCTTTTTGCTTTAGGCCTCTGCCGCCGTGTGCCCAAAAAAAAAGATTCAATCAATCAATTTCAACTTCTCACGGGAAAAAAAGGATCTCGCAAAGTTGGAATTGATTGATTGAACTTTTTAGTCCCACCCAGTCTGCCGTTACCACGGCAGCCATGCCCACCCAATTGACCATGCCCAACCAGTTGGCCACACCCACCCAATGGGCTATGCCCACCCGGCACCCAACGATACATAAGTGGGTTTGGGGTTGCAGTTTGGGCACTCGATCTCCAAAAGGTTTGCCATCACTGACATATATCTTCAAATCAATGTCAGTTATTCATTTGGCCATAACAAAATTTTCACTGCTAACTGTAAACGTTCCCCCCCCCCCAACTCCTGTCCTGGGTAATTGCAGACCAAAGAAAAGTTTCCTTGAGGACGTGCATAACTGACATATAAGAACAATCTGACATGAACTATTCTGTCTATTAAATTTACTTACATGCTTCTAAGTTCTGCCAAAGACACCATAACCTCCACTCTCTACAATTAAGCTTTGCAGTTCACAATGTCAGCTCAGATACGGGCAAAGATTTACATGTAAGGAGATTTTTCAGATTAAATATTCATCGAAACAAGTGGAAAAACTAGACTGTAAAATAACATGCTACAAGGCAAACCAAGAATAGGAAAACAATTTACTGTTCAAGTTCTATCTAAAACCACTTAGATTTACTCTCAGTTATTTGCAACTCCTCCTGACAATGATCTCTTTCTCTAAGGCTTTATGTACAACTAAAATAGCAATTCAACAGTAATAGAGTACATATCAGAAATATATGATTGCTCTTCTATTAATATGATTCATGCCATCATTTGCTTCTCTATTGAAGGCCAAATGCGGCACTTTTAAGCTCGTGCCTCAGCATGCATATTTTCCAATGAGACAAACCAAGACAGGAAGATCATTTTATTACAATTTATCAGAATATTCAGACAAAAGGGATTCCTCTCATTCAAAGAGGGAACCCCACTCTTTAGCTTACAACACCTTTTATAGTTAGCATAACAAAGAAACATCCAAGAGGAAAGCTGATTGGACAGGATAAAGGTAACCTCCCCTTCAATTACATGTGGTCAAGCATGTTACACATTTGCATCCCATAATATCACACATGTTCATTAAAATGAGTTCTGATGTCAGTAGAGGCGTAAATTGTAAAGAAAAAGCTTATTTAGAGTTCACCAAAGAGATAAACCAGACCCCAATTTGTACTAACAAACTTTTTCTTATATTCAGATAATCTTCAGTCTGTTTATCTCTTCAATTTAGGAATGTTAAAAGTTATTCCTAAATTCCTGTCTGCACTGTAGCTGAACAGAGAAAATAATCTAAAGATTTATCTTTTCAGTTTAGGAATATTAAAAGTTATCTAACCAATCCATACAACTATCCTATACTCCAATCTGTAATGAGCCAACATTATTTTAAAAGAGAGAAAATACATCAAATTAAAATACAAAATAACTGTGTTAGTTAACAAATTACAAAATCCATGTCATTTGCCCCTCACTATATTACATAGAAAATCAAGTAAATGTTCTTGAAAACAGAGACAAATTTGACATCAAAAAAGGCAACTCTGGCAAACTTGAACATACTTCAGAACAGAAGGTGTTTAAATTTACCTTCTTAACAAAAGAAATTCAAAATCAAACTGCAATGCAAAAAAACTGAACCTACCCACAGTATTGTGAACTGAACTGGGGTGGGGGGGTTGTTTTCATTTCACATTATATATGCACAAATGAGTTTGGCAATGCGAGACGTTAGCAGCAAGGACTGTTTTTATGAATGACTATTGTTAATAGGATAATTAACATTGTACACTCTGCAAATCATTTTTTTCTCTTTCTTGTTTATAATTCTTCTTCCAACTATGTGTGCGATGATGTGTGGGTGGTACATGCACATGGATATAAATCTGCTAACTCAATTAATATTCCATGCCTATGATAAAGGGGACTGCAGTTCAATA
The DNA here is from genome assembly GCF_016545835.1 of Crotalus tigris. NCBI lineage: Eukaryota > Metazoa > Chordata > Lepidosauria > Squamata > Viperidae > Crotalus > Crotalus tigris. Next base: position 141,986 of record NW_024097523.1, read on the forward strand.
GTAATTTATGACATCGCACATGGACAGTATTCAATAGGTCTTTAAGACAGCACAAAATCCTCTGTGATTTTTGTAGTGAAACTGACATTGGAATTTTGTGAAACAGTTACTTCTTTAGAAGGGGAAGCTATTTTGCTATTGGCAGCACATTTTTATTCACTGAATCTGTTCCAAAGTATTCCCAGGTTAATAGCTATGCATACCTCCTGAACTAACCATCTATGGCAGAATACTCTGAGTTAATTCATCACTGTCTCCATATATGGTGGATTCCCATATTATCCTACTATAAATAGAAGAACTCTCTGGTCATCTTTTGTTCCTCTTTTTAGCAAAGTTATCCTCTACGGTAACTTTGGAGACTGACTTTATTAAAGTTTCTACCCATTTTTAATTACATATCCAAATAGATGTTTACTTAAAGAAACATGTACACATATACAACATTAACCTTTAATGTTATTGAAGGATTTTAATAATGTCTGGTTAAATAAATAAATATCAATATCAATATTGAAGAAACTTTATAATGAAGTATCATTATGTGATACTGAAATATTTTCTATCACCACAGATATTTTCCTAAACTAGGATATCAGATTTGGGTTGTAAAAATTTGGACAGGCGCTGGATAGCAATGAAGGGTTGATGTCTTCTCTGTTGCTTTGCTGCCATCCAGATTTTTGCAGCCCAGATTCTGGTAGCCCTACTAAAGCTCTACCCAGCCAGAGTCTACACACACATCACAGTGATGGAAAACATATGACATGCTTTTCAAATGAGACGTGCCATAATATTTTGGATGACCTGTCAGCATTCACCAACTCGTCACAATAACTATTCTAGAAAGCATACCCTGTTCTCACATAATTTTCAGAGACTGTGGAAGTCGTGTGAGAATGAGATGTGCTCTTACATGGCCTCTGGACCTTCCAAAAAGCTTGCAAGATCAGGTCATACTTTTACACAATTTCCAGAGGCTGCAGAGGCTGTGGAAGAATATTCTCTGAAACTGCTTCAAGGACAAAGGCTTCATGCAACCCCCAGCAGCCTCAGATAGGCTGCAGGAGCCTGTCAACAGAAAGAGAACACCGCCTGAAAGTAAGAGGCACATGGCAGATTCTGAGGAGTGCTGGGCCACGGGGGCAATTGTGCCATTCCCCAAGGGTCACACTCCTTGGAGAACAATGCAAGGCGGCCTTTCTGAGAGGCAGCAGTGGCACTAGGGCTGAAGTCAACACCTGAGCTTCTACTTCAGGTTTAGCCTCAATGCTGCTACCAAGCGCTGCTGTTCAGGGTGGCCTAGTTTGGGGGAGGGGGAGAGACATAGAGAATAGTTTCTCTTTTGATCAATGGGGGGGGGCGGGAGTAGAGTCAAGTCAGGCATTTTTGAATTTTTGACACACTGAGACCAAAATATTCACCATCACTAATACAGGTGGTCCTCGATTTACTATAGTCCATTTAGTGACCGTTCAAAATCCCAACAGCACCGAAAAGTGACTTATGACCATTTTTTGCAGTTACAACTTTTGTAGCATCGCCATAATCATCACGTGATCAAAATTCAGATGCTTGGCAACTGGTTGATTCTTATGACCGTTGCTGTGTCCCAAGGTCATGTGATCACCCTTTGCAACTTCATGACAAGCAAAGTCAATGGGGAAGCCAGATTCACTTAATAACCGTGTTACTAATTTATCAACTGCAGTGATTCACTTAACAACTGTGGCAAGAAAGGTCGTAAAGTGGGACAAAACTCAGTTAACACATGTCTCACTTAACAACAGAAATGTTGGGCTCAATTGTGGTCATAAATCGAGGACTACCTATATACCAAGACAGATGTGATAGTACAGACTTCCTTTTTCTAGCTTCCTAGCTGATTCCATTACCCTGCCTCTTTCCTGAAGCTCCCTTAGTTGGGGTCACAGAAACCTTTTGCTTGCTGTCCCTGCTGCCAGTTAACTTTTGTAGTATCTTTAGGATATGGTCTCTGACCATCTTTGCCACAGCTCCAGCAGCATTTTTTCCTCCCTCCTAGCAGGGTTCTTTCAGGCTAGACTGCTTCCTCCTCTGGCAGCTCAGATATCTGTTCCTTTAGGCCCAAGTTAACCCCTCCAATCCATAATTGATTGACCAAATGATACTTGAACTGTCTTCTTTACAATCGTCCCCAGAATTCCTGGCCAATCACATTCCTTAGAGGACATTTAATTACCAATCCAGCTTTACACTGTGCACAGCGAATCAGCTCAATGCCTCTTTCCCATGGCAACTGTAACCAAGGTAGCTATGTTCCCTCATGTCCAATAGACTAAGAAAACTAGGCCTCTCATCGATTCAGTTAAACTCTAACCTCACTCAGAAGTCATTCTTGCCATTTTTATTTGTTTATTTTAAATCCCGCTAAAACTCCAAACTCATTTAGTTTCTTCATCAAATATTCTATATTACTTTTTGGATCTGGAGCCAGCAGAGAAGGCTAAATTGACTGCTCTGATTAAAGAAAAGAATACAATTAATTTTGTTTCTACAGAGAAACCACTTTTGGACTTTGCTTAAGATGGAAAAAAATGGAACTTTTTGATTTTGGTGATTAGATAGGTTTGTTGTTATAGAAATGGCTGGTTATATTATATAAAAGTAAAAAGTTGAGGTTTTATGCTATTATCTTTTTCTACTGCACCAAAAGGAGTCGGAAGTCAACGCTTTTTCTTTCTTTTTCTCTTTTGCCATATACTTTCTCACCTACTTTTTCCATCCCTTATTTTCCTATTATTTTCTTTTGTATTTTTGTATTTTATATTATATTTTGCTAAACTAATAACACTAAACTAAACTAAAAACTGGAAACTTTTTTTTTAAAAAAGGACATTCTTGGGACTTAAATATTTTACTAAGCAGCAAACTGCGTTTCTTCCTTGAGCATGATGGGGCTTACTTTGAAACACTATATATTGGATTGCAGGGCCTTATTGGAGCAATTCACTTTCTCTTCCTGAAAAATCTTTTGGATCCCAAATGTTTGGTTCCGCATTAACTAAGATGAAGTTTGAATTTTTCCAGCCCAGGAGTATTGCAACTGATGCAGAGCTCCTGGCAGGTGAACTTCAGAGCATCCAACTTGTTTCAATGTCTTAGCCTTTTTGCTATAGTATTAGCCTTTTTGCTGTAATATTGCCTCTTTACTACCTTGGAATGTACTATGTACAATGCCTCTCTAGTACATCTTTCATAAAGTGTCATTACAGGGCACCATCTCCTCCTTCTAGAAATCTAGTAATTCTCTGAACATCTGAGCCTCTCTCTTCTTAACTTGTACCTCTCAGAGCTACACCAACCCCGGTATTAATTCATTTACCACAGATGGATAAGCCATATTACATAGATTCTGAAGGCTGCTTTTAGTAGAAAAGCTAGGTTCATTTTCTTGTACTCTCTACCCCTTTTTCAGCACACTGCAAAACTCCTTTTGTTCAGTGATTCTGTTTGCTCTTTTCCCTGTGAGATTTAAATAGATTCATAGATATCAAAATAGAGATAATTGTTGGAAAGTGGAAGGAGGTTATGATGGTTGTGGAATAGGAATCATTAGTGAAAGTGAACTCTTGCTTCATTTTGCCACCCCTACTGAGCAGAGAGAAACAAGTACCTTGAACTCTAGCAGATAACAAGGTTTCGTTCTGTTGCCAGCTTTTTGGGCAATCACCTCTTTTAACAAGAGGTTTGTGAAGTTTGTTCATTGTAGATATCTGTATCTGGGTTGTTTGATATTGCTTTAATATGGTATGAAAATTCAGGCACTATAATCTGTAAATCATGCTTGGGATTTAGTTCATGAGCAGGCAATTTTCAGGGGTCAATGTTGCAAGCAAGTTTCACAAAACGGCTGTCATTTTGAGGGCCACCAGTCTCAAAAAATCAAAGTAAGATGGCAAGGTTATTCAACACAGCTTTTATTCCTATTATCACTGTCACTAGTGATAAATCTCACGTCCAAAAAGTTTTGCTGAATGGCAAATAAATTTGTACAGGCAGATTCTGCCTATGTTTATTAATCTAAAACTGAATTACATGAATGTGGCACAGATTTAGCATGTAGAATGCATTCAAAGATGGTCAAAACTTAGTGGCTGGCAAAAAGTGAAGTAGGTGAGGCAAAGACCTAGGTGAACAGCAAGGTGTCCACAGGTAGTCCTCGACTTATGACCACAATTGAGCCCAATGTTTCTGTTGCTAAGTCAGGCAATTGTTAAGTGAGTTTTGTCCCATTTTATGACCTTTTTGCCACAGTGATTTATTAAGCAAATCACTGCAGTTGTAAGTGAATCATATGGTCATTAAGTAAATCTGGTTTACCCTCATTGACGTTGCTTGTCAGAAGCTGACTGGGAAGATTACAAATGATCATCCCATTATCCTAGGACAGTGCAACTGTTATAAATACATGCCAATTGCCAAGCACCCAAAAGTAGGCAATGCAGATAAACCTTATGTCTGGGTATTATGTGCCCTAAAATTAATGCAGATGAGAGTAATATGGTTATGCAAAGTTAACTATTCAAAGGAACACTGGAATGGCCCACTTGTGTTCTAGAATGTGGCAATGCAACTGTTACATGACATGAGGCAGTAGTTTTTTGGAAATTAATGTTTTTTGGAAGTCATGTTATTTTTCCCATCTGCTACTTTCTACTCTCTTGTGTGACTCTCCAGTATTTCAAGTGAAGCATAACCCTTCTCATTAGTCACTCCTCATTTTTTTTTAACTAGAGATGCCATAAATCTTTACTGTGAATTATTTGTGACTCTTATCACTAAGCTACAATTTTCTCCACTGGACTCTAAAATCTGCAGAACGTGCAGATACAGGCATGAAAGAGGCACCTTATTTGTCCACAGCAAAGGCAAAATGGCATATCAACCAAGCAGATTGGGAATGAAGTATTAAAGAAACTGATTAAAATGTTAGCATTTTTCTCTATGCTGTAATAATAATAAACTGAATGCAAAAGGATTTGAAATTTGAGTTACAACAAAAAATATATTTTCTTCAGAATCTCTAATAGCAAAAAACAGCCATAGTTTCTGTCTGTCTGTCTGTCTACCTACCTACCTACCTATTATCTTTTGCTATGGCAAAATATATTTATATTGTTATTTAGTCAGCCAATTCCTGGCTCCGTACATTTCTTAATTAATGTCTCAGTTTAATTACTCAATCACTTTCAGTGATGCTAAATTGCAATTGCACTTACGCTTTTTCTTTTAATTTTGTGATTCAAAATAGCTTGCCATTTATTATCCTCCTTCAGGAAAAGAGACCTCCTTTATGGAAGTAGGTACTGTATATACACATCATGGCTGGATTTACATAGCACGTTATGTCCTAATATGATGTATATGTTTATGACTTTGAGCACAAAGCCATTTTGGTTTCTAGTACAGTATAATGTTTGAACCCAGACATTGCAGCCTATTCCTCAAATCACAAATGACAAAGCCTATAGTCTGTTTGCTTGTATAAACTTTCAGTGAGTACTCAGGTTCAAACCAAATTTACATTCAGTTTTGGATGCCTTCACCTAAATAAACCTTGGATGTGTTGGCCCTAGTTTTACTCCTCCATGCATGCATACTCAAATACTTAATTACTAGTAAACAGCGGGACTCATTCAAACTAGCAGACAGTCTATAACAGAATAGAATATTCAAAATCACAAAGATATCCCCAAATCCCAAAGTCTGCACCTTTGATCTTGTTCACAATTACACACTTGCAGAGTGGCCTTTGGCAAGATGGGCAGCAAATAAATTTATTAGATAGCTTCTAGAAATTCAGGTATTTACACAAACTGCATTATATTCAGTTCTGTAAATGGCAACAGCAAATTGTGTGCTTTACAAAGATGTGAGACACAGTATTGCAATGTAGATGGCAAAATACACCACTCTGAAATCAATTTTCTTATTTGCAAATAAATAAGGAGTGTTTATTTAGGAATGTCATTATGCTTTTTGTTAAAGTTGGTGACATTTTTTTTGCTTCTGGACAAGTAAAATCAGTACAGTATGTATACTAACTAGACTAGATAAGGGCCGGGTGCGTCACGTGCAGGCCACACCCATCCCAGCTCCACAAAGACAAAAAAATATCACAATACGTCATGTGACTTGATTGAGTTTGACACCCGTGCTCTAGATAGTGACATTCCAAGTCTTTGCCTTTTAAAGGTCACAGCATAAATCCTTCAGCCTATTCCTAAAATAATGATTTGCAGCCACCAATAATTTGCATAGAGTGGAAGTAATCCCCCCCTTTATATATTCAGGTGTACAATTCAAAAAAGCTCAAGGGGTGAGATTTATTGATTTCAAACATAGGCTTACTGCCTATTATGCTAAGCATCCCAGATGGTGTATGAAATTAATAAATACATTTTAAAATCAATTAAAATGCAATAAGAAACAAATATAGACAATGCAACAATAAGCGAAACAATGCTCATACTGCCAAAAATAGCAGTCAGATCAGGCTGGTTCATTAAAATAATACTAGGCATACTATGAATAAACTAATAGAAAAATACTGAACAGTTGCTCTATCTAATAGTCCTACCATCATCTTTTTCCTTATGCTTATCATCTGTCATCAAATGACTCTTTTGACTTTCTTATCTGTCAGAGCACCAGTTAGTTTTTTCGCTTACCTGTTATCTCTTATTCTTCTGCTAACATATCCCTCCCTTCAAAATACTGTCACTTTCCATAGTTCTGAATCTCAAAGGTAAAAAGATGCTTGCAGATTCCTGAAGCAAGGCAAGAGATAAACATTAGAATTTATGATCAGAACTAGCTACAGTTATTTCATATTTGGTGCTGATTTTGACTTGTGATAAAAAAAATTACAGGCTGTGATATCACATGCTTCAGCATACTGAGGATACAGTATCTCAGGGGTCCTCAACCTTGGCAACTTTAAGACTTCAAAACTGGCTGAGGAATTCTGGGAGTTGAAGTCCACAAGTCTTAAAGTTGCCAAGGTCAAGGACCCCTGTAGTATCTCACTTGGAATGAACTTCTTACTTCTATATGAATTCTCATGTCATTGAGTGGCTTTGCAAGAACCCATTTCCCCCTAGTTCTTAGTGTTCCTTATTACAAGCCAGATTTAGCTATCAAGCTCCAATGTAGAGTTTATAAGAATATTCCCACTGTCTCCAGTTGTGGAAAAACAAAGCTCAAGTTTATTTTTCCAGCCAAGTTTCACTTCCTGTCTTGACCTCTTCCATCATTAAATGTCTGCCAATGTTGGTTTATCCAACCTGATCTTTTCTGGCTCCTGAACTTTCTTTGCCAAGGCTGCCTGGCTCACTCTTGGCATTTTCATTAGCGCTGAGCACCTTTAGCTTCTCTGTACTTCTTTCTTTCTTTCCTTGTTCTCTATCTTACTTAAAATACATACACATGTTAACTCATACTCAGGTTATGCTTTTCAAAATCTAGAATCAATATTCAGCTGAGTGTATTTCCTGTTGAGACTTTTGGAAGGGCAAGCACTGAGCTAATAGTTTGGTTCTTCTTTCATAGGATATAAAAACAATCAACCATAGGATTGCAGTTGTTCTTTGCTGGCATTTTCTAATGTGCTGATAAATAACACTGCAAATGGTCTCAGTCTTTAACAAATGAGTGTTTGATAACATTAGATCCCACTATTGTCCCTCAACCTGTGACATTCCAGGGGTTGCCTAGAAGATCCTAGATAGGTAGTGGCAAACCTATGACAGCCCTCTCTGTGGGCGCGTGCGCCGTCGCCCCAGTCCAAGGTCTTAAGTCCTGTCCATGAGCAACCTGAATTAAAATCTCCCCAGACAAGTGGCTTTTTAAGCTGGGTTTTATAAAACCTTTTTGCTTTAGGCCTCCACCGCTGTGTGAAAAAAAAAAATTCAATCAATCAATTTCAACTTCTCATGGGGGAAAAGATCTCGCAAAGTTGGAATTGATTGATTGAACTTTATTTTTAGTCCCACACAGCGGCAGAGGAAGTAACGTGTCGGAGCTGGAAGAAGATGCTGCGTGGGGGTGGGGAGAGCGACGGGAGCAGGGCGCTCCATGCAAGGGGTGGGGCAGGGCCTGTGCATGGGGTAGAGAAGCAACGTGGCAGCACTAGCACGGTGGTAGACCAGTTGCTTCCCTCCCCCTGCCAGACACCTGCCGAAGCCACCCAGGGTAAGGTTACCTGGCCCACCCCCGCCCAGATGCCCTCACCTCCCCCAAACATTTTTTTACTAACCTGCCTTTCAGCTGCATTCCATTTCTCCATTCGCTTCTGTTTGTGGGACGTGTTTGTGGGACCAAAAAAAAAGTTCCATCAGACTTTCTAACTTCTCACAAGATCTCAAAAAGTTAGAAAGTCTGATGGAACTTTTTTTTTTTTACTCATAGTCCCACAAACACGCGCCGAAGACTGAGAAATGAACAGAGAAACGTGATGCAGCTGAAAGGCAGGAAAACTGCTTGGGGGAGGTGAGGGCATCTGGGCGGGGACAGGCGCGGCAACCTTATCCTGCATGGTGGCAGGAGGGTGGGGCATGTGCCCCTCCCGTGCCAGATCAGCCCCTGCAGCCCCAGGGCAACCGTGCTGGGTGGCAGTGGGCAAGGCATTGAGGTGAGGGCTGGCAGGCTGACCAAAGCAGTAAGTGGAGCGCCAGAGGCTCGGAGAGGAGGAGCGTTGAATTGGGCGGTCAAGCCATTGGCAAAAGCAATGTGTCTTAGTGGAAAAAAGGTCAATCAATCAATTCCAACTTCTCGTGAAAGATCACGAAGTTGGAATTGATTGACTGACCTCTTTTTCCCCCCAAAATCCTTCGTTTCCTTGCATGCAGCGGCAGTGACGGATTGCGAAGGAGCAACGGCACAAGGCTGGAAGTCAGTAAAGAAAGAAAGGCAATTTATGGGGGAGCGAGGATTTCTTTCCTTACCTGCCCCAAATGTTCCGAGGCTACTTTCTGCTCAGATGCATTGCTCTTGTCAATGGCCCAACTGCCCACTTCAGCGCCCTCCCTCCCTGAGCCTCCGGCACTCCACCTGCTGCTTTGGGGGCTCTGTAGGCAGAGCTGCAAAGTTCTCTTCTCTCACAGAGAAGAGAACTTTGCAGCTCTGCCTACAAAGCTACCAAAGCTGTAGCTGAATGAGCAGTGAGGGGGAAACCTGCCCCACTTGTTCCATGGCCGCTTTCGGTGGAGCCGCATTGCAACAGCATTGGGCGCAATATATGAGGCGGCAAACATCCACATCATGCCGAAATTGACCATTTGTCGCCTCCTGCCCAATGCCACTGCCATGAGGCCACGGAATAAGCCAGGCGGTAGTAAGAAACTGGTATACCTCCTTACCTCCACCCGGCTTGTTCAGTGACCTCATGGCAGCCATATTGGGTGCGATGCGTGAGGCGGCAAACAGTCACATCATGCTGAAACCAAGGGGCCGGCAGGCTGTGGCTGCTGGTGGACACAGTTGGCCCCCATGCACTCGCTGTGTTTGGGGGCCGATGGTATCAGGCAGCAGCTGCCCCGGCCGCTGCCTCACCATGCCGTTGCCCTGAGGCAAGGGTACCCCTGCCCTGCCCCCTGCCTTGCTTCACCCCACAGGACGAGCCTGCTGCCCACCGTCCCACCTGCCAGAGACCCCCTGGATCTCCCCCAACCCTGCCTGGCCCCCACAGGCATCAATCCCCATGAGCAACATCGAGGTGGCCATGCCCACCCCAGCCACACCTTGACCACTGCGGCCATGCCCACCCATTGGGCCACACCCACCCGGCACCCAACGATACATAAATGGGTTTTGGGTTGCAGTTTGGACTCTTGGTCTCTAAAAGGTTCGCCATCACTATACTAATATATATAAAGGGTTGCCAACTTGGAAACTTTAAGAAAGGGATTAGGCAAATTAATGAAAGATAATGTTTATCATTGGCAACTAATCATGATAATTATATACTTCCCTAGTACAGTAAGCTTCTCAACTTTGCAAAACACAAGCAGGAGGAAGTTATTGCATTCAGGTTGCCCTTGAACTGGCAACTGTAGGAGAAAAATGCTTGTCTATGTAGGCTTTTGATCAGATCCAACATAGTTCCTCTTATAATCTGGCAATTAACACTGGATTTGGGATGTGGAGGAAGAGAAATAAGATAGTATGCCATACAACAAGCAAATATTCTTTTATTTATTTAAAGTATTTCTGTATCTTTCCTCATAAAGTATCTCCAAGGCAGCTTATAATCAAATTTAAAAACAAAACACTAAGTTAAAATGATTAATTAAAAATAGCACTTGTCAAAATATGTAAATTAATTTGGGTGAGAGGAAAAGAAACCTTGTCTAAAGTTGCAAATATGTACCTTCAGGAGTAATTTAACTGTGCCATAGTTAATATTCAATGTGTTCCTTGAATATTAAAGGTAAAATGCATATCTTATGTAACATATAATACAAAATGTTTCTGAGATCCTCCTTTCCCTGGTGATATTAGCTGTTTCCCTTTCTATAAGCTTTTTTAGAGCTCATAGTTGGTGTCCAGTGAAATGGTTGTTTTCAACATCCATGTTTCTATTTCCATGCTGGCTGGTTGACTGATTAGATGCTATCATGTTATTTTTGACTCTTAGCAATCACACAAATAGATTTTCTCCATGAAAATCTATCCCTCATCTGGTTTTTCAACACTATTTTCACTGCCATTGTAACTGAGTCTGTTTACTTTGCTGCTCGTCATCCTTTTCTTCTCTTTCCCTCCCCCTTTCCCAGCATTATAGATCCTTTTCCAGAAAAAAATACAGATTGACTGTTTGATGAATCATGGGTTTATTTTCTTGGCTGTCCAGAGTATTCTCTGGAGTCTTCTCCAACATCAGTGTTCAAAGGCATAATTGCTCCTCTTATCCTGCTTCTTCAAAGTCCAATGTTTGCTTCCATTGAGTGTCAAAGGAAATACCGTATTTGTACAATTCTGATCTTTATAGATGTAGACACATCATGGCATTTGAATATCCTTTCTAAGGTCTTCATGGCTATTCCAGTAAACTCTATATTATCATCAACTAAAGACATTGGATTTTGCTAAGAAACAGAAGAAATCAAAGACTGCAGAGGTTTCAGAACGCCCCACTGAAGTAACAAGTTTTTCCTCCCCATGGAGCAAAAGGTTCTTCCAATTGTACTTCCCCAAAAAAATCTAACCAGGCTGTTTTTATCATCTATCCGAACTCCTGCATACACTCTGATAGGTTCTTGATCTGCTGGGTGGCAGCTGCTCCATTTTGGATCTGCGAGCCATCTTGGTGAAGCCTTTTATAGTAAGCAGCTTTTTAGTGATTTTTTTTTAATGAAACACACAAAGTGATGATCATCCTGGCTTCTGAGTCTGTACTTTGAATACTAATCAGAATTTGTGGTTTCATCTGTGTTGCAATTGATGCTGCATGCTACCTATTTGGTGCTACCTATTAATTCTTGCATGCCTATTTGCTACTAAAATCACAAAAGCAAGTGATTTTTCCCCTATTGGTCAACTAACAAATTGTATGTCAATAAGCAAATTAAACTCTAGTCTTTTTAGTTTCTTGCTAATCTTGTTCATTGGCTAATTTGCCACTCATCCATTTAACTGAAATGCGGACAAATGTTGCTTTTGAAAAGTCACTTGTCACCTTACAGTGTTGCAGACACACCACAAAGCAAAACAGTATTATATTGGCCATATTTCAAAAGAAAGTTGGAAGCAATTTAAGTCTGGCTAAGTAACTATCATTAACTTCAATAGAAAGAAAAATTGGCAAGGAGGGCAGGAAACATTGCAGCCAAACAAATCAACCACTTTTAAACCAATTGCTTTTGCAAATGCAAAATAAAAATTAAAAACAAAAGAGATATACTTTAGATTGTAAAGAATATGAGAACACATCAGTGCAAAATGGGGTGTAATTAATCTAAAGTGGGCGTACATTATGGACAATTCATACGCACCAGGCATGGGGATTCACATGCAAGATTATAGGTAGTTCTACTTAAATAAGGCCTAGCAAATAAGACAGGCATTAATATACCAGAAGGAAGCAGAGTTGAGGAAATTTTTTACAACTAAATGTACCCACAACTAAAAAGAAATTAGAACTGAGGGAAGTTAGCCCAGAGAAGGAAATATTAAAAGGGCAGAAAAATATATTTTTTTCCTCAAAAGAATTTTTAAAAGCAGAAACCAAACCTGGCCCCAAATTTCTTTGCCCCAAGCAGGAGCCAGCCCTATACAAATGCAGATGTAAAACCATCAGGAAGGTTGGAGCCAGGGAACTCAAGAAGACAAAGAAACTCTTAAGAGTCATTAGCCCAGCCTCAGGGAAGCAGGAGATGACTTTTGGGACATAATAGGACTAAACCACAGATACTAAGGCCTAGAAAAGCACTCAGACTCAGTTCAAAGTTCATGCCACAGGAAGAGGAAACTATTCCAAACAAAAAGCTAGAGAGGATATAAAACCCCCTTGCCCATGTGCTCAGCCTTTCTCTCCTCTGTTCTTTCTGCTTCTTCAATAAACTATCCATCTTCCCAAAGCAGTCGCCATGTTGCTTATTTATTCCCGGCTTGGATGAACCAGGATGAAGACTTACTTCTAACAGAACAAAGAACCAAACCTGTATAGTCTCTCCCCCCTGCACACTTTTGTCACTCAAAGACAGACAGTTTGCTTTGTCTCTATTCCAGCCCTCATTCTTATACTCACTCATGTTGGATATGGGCTTTTTTACTGACAAGTCATACAGTAAGTACAGTCCTGATAATGAACTTTTCAAATTTACCTGGGCAGGTATCAAAAGAAAGGATAAACTAGGAAGCTTACCTCAGGCTTCAGTTGTTTATTCTACCTCACCCACTTCTTTCCGGCCCACAGTCTCTGCCTTCCCACCATCCAGGTTCTTTGTAGGCCAGACAAAAAAAAATTGCACCTCCATATACTCTTATTTCTTCCAAGCATCAACCCCCTATACCTAGAGAAGAATAAAGCCAGTTAATCTGGATTGCAAAATGCTAGGTGGCATCAAAGAGATGCAGGAAATACTGTTGCCACCCAATGATTGTCTGGATTTTTGCTACCCAGATGTATTACTTCTCTGGTGAAACAGAAGTGGTCCAAATGTTATATCTCTTAAATTGTGTGACACGAGGCCTTTGTATCTGGTCACCCCACCTGGGAATGTGAGTTATGCAGTGGAAAAATATCCATCACTCTGTTTCAGGCATTAGCAACCTTTCCAGGGATTATCATGAACTCTTGTAAAATGGCTCAGAAATAAGATTTTTTAATTTATGTATTTGTATTTATTCATTTGCTTTCTATAGCCACCCATTTCAACAAGTGACTCTGGGCAGTGTACATCATAAAATATGAAAATGATTAAAATAGTACAAAAATATATGATATCATGAAAAACTGTTATTATGAATATTAATACCACCAGGAAACTGGGCCCTTAACATATTTGGGACTCAGCCTGGCCATACAACCAAGTTTTCACTGCCTTACAGAAGGCCAACAGAGTTGGGGGTCATCCTGATATCTCAAGTGAGAATATTCAGATAAATTTTGGTAATTTATCCAGAGATTCCATGCAATATTTTAGCTAACTTACACAATTTAGTCCATTTTTATTTAAGTTTTAAAATTACTTTAAATGTAATTTGCGGACTATAGGGCTGTATTCCACCGTCTGCTGCTTTCATTTGTCCTGCAGAAAGCTGCCTCATCCCCAGTCAGAATACCTGCCCTTCTACACAGTATGGTTTATTGCAACCTTTCTCAGCCTGGTGCCCTCCAACTGTGTTATATTACAAGTCCTATAATTAAGGGCATCCATCACATTTGGAGACACCTGCATGAAATGGCAATGGTTTCTCAGACCTTTGACAAAGGCCTTTCCCTTGTTCTTTAGCCTTTTACACTAGAGATTTAGAGAACCAAACTGACAGCTCTACTTGGACCTTGCGGCCCAGTTCTTTTAAGCTGGGAAAAGCAAAATTATGCCCCTTTTACTCTTTGGAGGAGATGCAAGATCTACTTTCAAAGTCCTTCTGCCTGAACCCAACAAGCTAAATTTTGTCCATTCCCAATTGGATCTTGGCTCTTCGGATGTCAATCAAACGTGAGGTAGAAATCCTGCATTTTTTCTTTACGCTCTGTGCTTTCCTTCTTTCCTCAAAGGATTATTAGTTGATTAATTAATTGCATGCCAGCTGGGTGGATGCTGCTTGTTCTCAGCAGAGGAAATGAAATTCCAGCCCTCATTGCTAGGTGTGGTTATCTGCTAGTTGGTCCTGCCTATTTCGGCCATTGGGGAAATCAAACAGCCCCTTATCCCAAGGTGTAATTGCATTTCCTCACCTTGAATGCAGTTGAGGTACTGACATGCTGTTTAATTGGTATTGCTCCAAATTATCAACAACTACACTAATTGATGGTAGCAGTAAAACACTGTGCTGACAGGAGGAACAGCAGCAGCAAACAACTATGAGGGACACCCCCCCTTTCAAATGTGCAATTTTCCTTATTTCCATTTTTTTATGGATTCTTAAAGCTAGCCTGGCTAGTTCTATAACAGCTTTTCTCAACCATGTGCCATCCAGATGTTTTGGAGAAACAATTATCTTTATGTCCAGGGTCTCAGCCTATTACTGTTTTATTATTATTTATCTTTTTCTATTGTATTATTTGGAAACGCAAATCTAAAGGTTCGGTATCAGATCAAACCATGATTTCTCATAGGCCTGAGATTGTAGGGATATCTCTGGGTGAGTAATTTATCCCCACATTCCACATCCCTTTTTATGATAGCTTTTATATTTTTATATTAAGATAATTTTTCAAAACATTCCAATTTTTTTTAAAAAAAAATGAGACTCCCATCCAATATATACCCAGACTAAAGTTGTATGCAATATTTATTAGCTGACAGAAGCTCTAAACTTTATCCTTACCCTAGATCAGGATAGGCAACCTCGACTCTTTTATGACTCATGGACTTCAACTCCCAGAATTCCTGAGTCAGCCATGCAAGCTGAGATATTCTGGGAGTTGAAGTCCACAAGTCATAAAAGGGCCAAGTCTGAAGTCCCCTGGTCTAAAGCTTCTGAGAATTAAAGAAGGAAACATGAAGTTAGAATTCTATCAGCTGACTCGGGAATTCTGGGAGTTGAAGTCCATGTGTCATAAAAGAGCCAAGGTTGCCTACCTCTGCCCTAGATATTTAGTTGCAAAATTTGGGGTGGGGGGGGGCTTGCTATGAGGATTTGTTGCATTCTTGCAATTTCTACAGGATTAATTTGAATTACCTCTCTGAATTTTAAAATTAAAATTTTGGAAGTTTAGTCATGTTGATTTGTTTTTAGTATTGATTTTACTAATTAATTTGTACTTTCTAATGATTGTATATTTATTTGATACTCTGGTCTAAAATATCTCTTTATCTGTCCTATACATATGAATTAAGGAGTAAGTCTAATGAGGAATCTGACTATACATAGATAGAATTGTTCAGAACATTATGGTTTATATCCAGTAAAGACTCTTTTCTCTAAAACACAGTCATACCCACACCCACAAATCAGGCCCCATAAACAATTTATTATATAAATTACATTAAATGTTCGAATTGGTTGCCATTTTCCTCTAAATACTTTCTTACTTGCTTGATGGATGACCTTTGCACATTCCTAAGTACGGTAACATTTTCACTGAAAAGAAATACTAATTAACAAAATTAAGAAAACATATTTTGATTGACCTATTAGGCCTGACTTTTGTATATCATTTGTGTGTGTGTATGTGTTTTTTGCAACTGTGAGACCTCGTGGTTAAAAAAGAGAACACATTTGCACATGTATTTGCATATTAATTTGTCTAGCATTTGTATTGTTTGCATATTAATATGGCTAACATTTTAGTCACTTGGCCCAACGACCTGTAGCTAGATTTTACCATTTGCTGCTTTTAAACATTTGTAATGTTAATTTTAAAAAACCCTATTTATTCCACTTATGTAACAAGTAATATACCTGAAGCTGGGTCTGGAGTCCAAAACAAAGGAGGCAAGAAGAGAATTAGACAAAAAGAGACCATGGAATTTAAAAGTTAAAATTCTCTAAACGTTTATTTCTTAATTAAGACTTTATGTCTACATCATCAGTAGAAATTTGAATAGAATTAAGAAATTTTGGGTTGCCCTTTGATACAATACTATAATTCAGTTTAAAGCAGGGGTGTCAAACTGCTGGCCTGCAGGCTGGATGCATTATAGCGAAACCGTGCCCACCCCATTGCTGGCAATGGCAAAAAAAAGTCACGATACGTTGCGACACGTCATGTGACATTGCAAGTTTGACACCCCTGGTTTAAAGTGTCTCCAAGTAATGAGGTAGAAGGCAGATAAAATAAGGAGCAGACTTGCATTTTGGGGGAGAAGTATAGAAAAGGGCCATCTTATCGTAAATTAAACAACAATGTAGATCAGAGCTGCGGACAAGCCAGCCTCAAGGTTAGGTCTGGCTGAACTGTTATTGCCAATAAGGGGGTGGGGGGGGGTCTTTTCCTGTCCGTGGAATGTAATTCATTATTCATGACTGTTAATGCATCTTTTTCTATCTCCTATATAATCTGTTATCAATTTACTGTCAGGGCTTTCAATCAGTTTGGGTGGGAGCTCAAGTCTCTCTCTTACAAGGCATTTTAATAAAGAACTGGGGTTTTAGATCTCTGTTGTTTTAATTCATATTACAGGGGATCATTATTTTTTTCAGAATATTGCAAAGATCAACCACTATAACCTTTATATAGCTGATGTTCTAAAGCACTGTGTAAATACCCACAAAGAGTCTGTTTTTTAAAAAAAACCTCAGTCTTTTTCTACTGTGCCCATATTTCTCATTAGAGACTGAACCTTTTTAGTAGAGTTGGATTATTCAGCAAATATATGTGGAAGTCTTTACATAACTGCTTTTTTTTTTCAACTTTTCAATTTCCCCCCCTTCCCCAACTTTATCAATTATAAATGCAAAATTTCACAATGAAATTACTTGAAGATGAGGCTGTTTATTTGGATAAAAAAGAGCCACTTGCTAGCATAGCTGGGGAAAAAATTGCACTAAAGGGAGGGGGAAGTTAGGGGAAAAAAAATCATCTTCAGCTTTGCATGCCTGGCATCATATTTGAGTTTCCCAGAATGTTACATTATTAATTAGAAGGAATCTATGGTAAGATAAGACTATAATATTTTATATGTTCAGTTCTTTAGCGTCACTGTTTGATTTAACCTCGGCATGCTTTGTCAATTCCTTTTAAAAATGGTTGATTTGTCTTAATACTCCCGTCCACGGCTTTGATTTGAGGTTGCTTATATTTGCAGAAAAGTTTGTATAAATATATATTGATCGTTGCTCTATCTTCCATTTTCTTGCTGCCTCTTTGGTTGTTGTTTCCAGTGGCTGGATTCATACATCACATTAACAGCAAGCCATAATGACAGCATTCCATCCTTGACTAGGTTTGTCATTAATTGCATTGGGAACTCACTATTTTTAGCATGCTATATAAACCAAGTTTATTTGTTTGGGCATATATCAATGCAGCAATTATGATTGTAAAGTCTTGTGGAAGACTGATTCTAACTCCAATATAATGTGTTTTGCCTTAGCTTCTTGTGTGAACATAGTCAGTAGTAGATTAAATAAACCATCAAAAAACAAATCATAGCTTATCATAGTGCATTCAATTTTAGATTGTAGGTGCATTGGAGTAGGGATCTCTGCTGTTGTATTCTGTAAAATGTCATGCAAGTAAAAGCTTAGATACTTGCAGTGAAAATCATTTTTCCTAAATTATCCTCTCACAACACAGATCCATGGTTTTTGTCCCTGTTTTGTCACCTGTTTTACCTTGATTCCATCTAAAGCAGGATCTTCAAACGTGGCCCTTTTATGACTTGTGGACTTCAACTCCCAGAATTCCTCAGCCAGGCATGCACGCTGAGATATTCTGGGAGTTGAAGTCCACAAGTCATGAAAGGGCCAAGTCTGAAGTCCCCTGATCTAAAGCTTCTGAGAATTAAGGAAGGAAACATGAAGTTAGAATTCTATCATAGTAGCAGTAGTAGGACGGTGACACAGTGTGCATTTGCAGAAGTAGACAAATGCAACACCATTTTCTATCTCATTCATTAGAGTTGCTGTGAGTGGAAGAAGGAAATAGAGCCCGGGTGCCCACAGTCTGGAAAAGGGGGATGATCTACTTGATATTGAAGTGTTCCCCCTCCCCAGGCTTTGAGACGGTTCTTTAAAATCTTAGATCAGTGATGGCGAATGTTTTAGAGACTGAGTGCCCAAACTGCAATCCAAAACCCACTTATACATCGTAGAGTGCCAGGTGGGTGTGGCCCATTGGGTGGGCGTGGCTGCAGTGGTAATGGCAGACTGGGTGGGACTAAAAAGTTCAATCAATCAATTCCAACTTTGCGAGATTTTTTTTTTCCCGTGAGAAGTTGAAATTGATTGATTGAAACTTTTTTTTTTTTTGCACACGGCGGTGGAGGCCTAAAGCGAAAAGGTTTTATAAAACCCAGCTGAAGGCCTAGGACTGGGGCGACGGCGCGCTTGCCCACAGAGAGGGCTCTGACTGCCGCCTCTGGCACCCGTGCCATAGGTTCGCCACCACTGTCTTAGACTAAACTGGATTTTCCTCAGTGCTTGATAAACTAATGCATCTAAAGTAGTGCCCCTGATAGCACCAACAGATTTGTAAGAAAACAGACAGAAACGTTACAAGGCTGATGAAAAAATGATATTCACAAAGCAAAAATCCAGGCTCTTGACCCAGATGAGATTCATGACTTTTGAAACGTGTGCGTTGTAATCCAAGTGTGTGTCCTGCATTAGGGTGTAGTTGTTTCTCACCCTTTTTTAGAACTAGCGAGAAAGACACACGTAACAGCACACGTAGAAAGGGTGAGAAACAACTACACCCTAATGTAGGACACACACTTGGATTACAACGCACGCAGCTGGGACTTATGACACGATCTAAGAGCCGAGCGCAAATGATTGGAGGCTGCATATAAGCCCTCCCAACAACTGCCGTTTACACCTGATGATGTCAAGAGCTCTTGACGAAAGCTAGGTTTAGTAAATAAAAGTTTTAACATTTTTAACTTTTGTATAATTTTATTCTCTTGGTGTTCAACTATTTATTGATTTTAATATATATATATATATGTAATATTTACTCTATATATATATAGAGTAAATAAATAAATAAGGGTAGCTAATAGGCCAACTTAGCTTAAAGTTCCAATGCTTCAAAGGCTTTCTCATGCACCACAAGTGCTCATGATACTTCACCTATCGAAAGCAATTGGAAGCTTTTATAGTCTGAGGCAGAACAAAGCAGGTGAACCGTAACAAGGTGAAGAAAATAATGGCCTCCCAGAGTAGTTCAGCCATCCCAGAACTGAGAGCATTGCAGTCCTTGTCTGACAGCAATTTCACCTGAGAGAAACAAGATGGATGGACACCAAAGAGATAACTAATTGGAGCTGTAACAGACCAGCCACTGTGCCTCTTTAAGCAAACTTTCCTCTTTGGAAAGAGGTAGAGCACTTGGAATAAAGGAAATGTGATTTAGGAAAGGGGGGGGAAAGGCAGCAATTACGTTTTGTGAGCTGTGGTTAAAGTCTGACCCTCAAATGCAACTTGTTTGTTTTACTCGTGCATGCAGGAACTCAGCCAATTATAGTTAGTTGAATCAACCATAGATTAAATCAACCATAGTTTATTTATTTAATCAATTTATATAGCCACCCATATCAAACATATTACTCTGGGGGGCTGAGGAACTTTAAAACTACAGTTTAAAAGCAATTAAAGTATAAAAAAATCATACAAGCCCATTCAACAAAATCCATCACAGAGGTCATCTCATATCCATCAATAATACTCAGTACATCTATTGCACAAGCTTCCCACACACACACACACACACACACAACTGATCCTGGGTGCTCAGTGAATGGCAAAATCATATTTTCGTGACTTTACAAAAAAAAACCCAGCAAGGTTGAGGCCAATCTGATCTCAGGTGCTTGTCATTATAAAAGGCAAAGCCAAGACAGAACTATAACCTATTACAGGACAATAAATAATAACGAAGTCAATGCAGGCAATTTTGGATTGCAGGTGCGTTGGAGCAGTTGTTCCTCTTGCTCTTGTATTCTGTAGGAGGCCATGTCCAAATCCCTTAGAACAGCTGTGCCAACTGGATCAGGCCAAAACAGAGGTATATAGTCTCACTTGTCTCACATTTTATGGTGCGATACAAGCATTTTATGGTGCGATACAAGCAGTCCTCAACTTAGGACTATAACTGAGCCCAAAATTTCCATTGCTAAGTAAGACAGTTGTTATGTGAGTTTTGTCCCATTTTATGTCCTTTCTTGCTACAGTTGTTAGGTGAATCACTGCAGCTGTTCAGTTAGTAACACAGTTGTTAAGTGAATATAATTTCCCCGTTGACTTAGCTTGTCAGAAGGCTGCAAAAGATGATCACATGAGCTTGGGACACTGCAACTGTCACACATACAGACCAGTTGCCAAGCATTTGAATTTTGATCACATGACCATGGGGATGCTGCAACGTTGGTAAGGGTGAAAAATGGTGATAAGTTACTTTTTTCACTGCCGCTCTAACTTTGAATAGTTACTAAATAAATGATTGTAAATCGAGGACTGTCTGTATAAGAAAACAAGTGACCTTGCATTGGGGAATGTATCAAATTTATAATTTTTTTAGCAAAGAGAGCCCAAGCTACTCAAATTGAAAACAAAATTAGCAGAGACCTGCCTCATGCATGTCACCTTGAGCTTTCCCCATAAAACCAGGATAGCAGTAGCAATAACACTTAGACTTATATACTGCTTCACAGGGCTTTACAGCCCTGTCTAAGCGGTTTACAGAGTCAGCCTATTGCCCCCAACAAATTGAGTCCTCATTTTACCGACCTTGGAAGGATAGAAGGCTGAGTCAATCTTAAGACGGTGAGACTCAAACTGTCGAACTGCTAGCAGCTGGCAGTCAGCAGAATTAACCTGCAATACTGCATTCTAATCACTGCGCCACTATAGCTCTTAGTCATGGATAGTCATTCAACCATCCAACTTATTAGAGCAGTGGTTCTCAACCTGTGGGTTGGGACCCCATTTGGGGTCGAACGACCATTTCATGGGGGTCGCTAAACAACGCAGTCCGCCATTTTTTCCCCCTTTTCCTTAGCTGTGCTACTCCCTTTTATTCTATTGGCTTTTGAAAGCCAATAGAATAGACTCTCTTGAATAGTCTAATTCTATTGGCTTTCAAAAGCCAATAGGAATTGTCCAGGCTGTCTCTGCCCTGCTGAGCCCGCCAAAAGTCCCATTCTGCAAACGGTGCTGCACCAGTTGAGTAGCCCTCGACTTACGACCGGTTGAGTAGTCCTCGACTTATGACCGGTTGGGGGTCGCGGCATTAAAAAGGTTGAGAACCACTGTATTAGAGGAAAAGATAAGATGGTAGAGGTGATCCTGGCCTGCAGGTCCACAGCATTGGGACCTGCAGTAGAGAAGATCCCGTGCAGTTCCAAAGCACTCTAACCAGGCTGCCTGCCTCCTCTCATTTGTATCTCACTTTTTTTCTGTTTGAGAGACCCAGGTGTCTGTACTAAGAGGCAGTTGGTCTGTGCTCTCTATAGCTAACACTCTGACACCTCCAGGCACAGTAGCTATTTAATTACTGACACAATAGCCCCTTCATGAAATCCAATCCTACTGAGAGCAAGTTGGTATTTAATGATGGCTGCTGGGCTGGTCTACAATTTGACAAGGAAGTGAGAGCAAAACAAAATGGCTTGCCCTTCCCAGGGGGTGCAGAAGTGGAGAGAAAAAAAGATTTATTCTAATGAATTGCAGTCAGTTGAGACCAGTTCACTACCCCTGTTATCACCTCGAGCTCATGGGAGAAGGTTGTGTTTGACTAGGCTGGAATGCCTGACTTTTTCCACAGATGTGCCAGTCCTCTTGTGCCGTCCATTTGTCACAGCCAGTGTTCCACAGTGGCCTGAGTTTCTGCAATACCATGAACTGAAACTAGACAACCACACTATAGATTTGTGGTCTGCAAACTCAGGTTACAGCTAAATTTACAACACGCTAAGTCATTTTTTTAAAAAAACTATGGCAGTTTCAATGAATTACAATTTGCTGCGTTCAAATAATATTGTAAGTTATAAAAAAATAATTTACATAGTGAAATGACATTTTGACTTACAGTGTGGAGTGTTGAAAGTCCACAAGTTTCAAGTTTCCTTTGCTCCATTCTGCAAGGTGTGGTTTGTTTACCTGCTTGTTTACCTGCTAGTTCCTGAAATAAAGCTACATTATTGCCAAAAAAAAAAAGCAAATCCCAGAGCAGTTTAAGAATGAACAAAAAATAAAATACAATGCATTCCTTAAAACAATCCCCTTTATACGTGACAGCCAAGATATAATAAGATGGCAAAATTCATTTTTAAAAAATGAAACCAAGGATAGTACCAGCGAGTGAATATTACAGGAAGACTGGGAAATTAAAAATATTTTTGCCAGCCACCGAAAGCATATCAAATTGATTGGCCATAGGCCAGAAAAATCTACTTTTCACCAAGCAGTTCAGGAAATATCTACTTAAGAAGATTGCTACATTGGAATCATGTCTTTTCTCCAACTACACAGCCAGTTATGTAGGAATTTAACCTTGCACTGAACTTTATGAGATGGGTGAGATCAGGAGATAGTAGGTGAACTAAAACCAAAGTAAGATTCATGAGTAAGTAGAGCACACTGTGTTCTGCTTGCTATAGAAGTGCAGATAATCTTGGTTGATTCCTGGTTGCTTCATGGATGCCTCCATGTCGGGCACAAAAGACCAGGTCCACATGGGAAAGTTTAGTTAAAATGATGTATTGTTAAACAGCCTATGCACAGGAATTTTCTCAACTAATGGTTAGCATCTTCTTGCATTTAAATAAGGGTCTGCAGAATTCAAGGATCTGCTTATGGCTACTTAGGGATTCTAGACCAGCGGTACTCAACCTATGGGTCGCGACCCCATTTGGGGTTGATTGACCATTTCATGGGGGTCACCAAGCAAGGCTGTCCGCCATTTTTTCCCCTTTTCCGGTGGGTGCCTTACCTCCCTTGGGCTGGGCCAGCTGGTGGCCTAGCCGGTAGTCGGCCTGCTCCGTTTCTGCCGCTTGCCAGCTATGCCTCGGCCGGCGCAGGGGGTGGCACCACGCATGCGCGATGCTCCCGGGCAGAGAAAGTCCTCAACTTACAACCGGTTGGGTAGTCCTCAACTTATGACCAGTTTAGTCCTTGACTTACAACCAGTTTAGTCCTCGACTTACGACTGGTTTAGTCCTCGACTTACGACCATTTGGGGGTCGTGGCATTAAAAAGGTTGAGAACCACTGTTCTAGACTGATGGCTCTTGTAACTCTGCCCCCAGGTTCTGCCACTCTTTCTATAATGTAGGGGTTTGGGCAATAGTACGTAGGTACCCTGCTTTCCTTTCGGCTTCCCAGTACAAAGATAGCCTGCCCTTCTTTTGGCTTCCCAGTATAGCCTAAGGCACTGGTGTTCCCTAATGGTTTTTTGCCCAAGTATTAGCCGGGTTTATTCCTTCTGAATTAAGATAAATTAGCCAGATGCTACTGCCATGTACTGAGACTGAATTCAATGACTGGGGAATTCTACAGCCCAGTTAAGAACAGCCCAGCTTGGAACCAAGATGATCTTCTGCCAGTCATAATAGAAAAGCCTGAATTAAATGACCCATATGAGGCTGATCCTCTTGTCTTGCTTGCCATGTCACAAAGATATTTTACTAGCTAATTCTGAAGGGTGTGTCCTAATGACCACCCTTCCTTCTCATGCCCTGCCTGCCATCTTTGGTTATTCCAGGTAGAAGGTGACATTTTTCTTCTTTTCCTGACAAAAAAACCTCCCATGCAGACAGCCTAGGGTACCTAGAAATGATGCAGTCAGGGACAATAATCTGGTCAAGCAGGTCTGTTTGGGGACGTTCCCTCCCCCAACCTTCCTACACTCACTCTATTTATTGGTCACTGCATCTCTGAGAGAATTTGGCTTTGTCTACAACAGAGACTTCCCCCCCCCCCACCCTCTATACTGAAATATCAAACTCTCAAGAGAGTGATAGCAGATAGCAGCAAATAGCTGCTGTGCATATACATTACGCTTGAATGTTTGTGTGTTTGCTGAGGAATCGGGAGCCAAGAACACTGAGTCACACACAAACATATAGATGTGAAATGGGTGGGTGGGTGGGTGGAGAAAGAAGATGCTTTTTGCTTGACCAAAAGCAATTTGTAAGGGATATTGCTGGAGGGAAGGAGTGGGGGGAGGGAAGGAAGGAAGGAAGGAAAGAACCAACAATAGTTGGTTTGGACTTGCCTGTTTTGTATTTCAGATCAGCTCTTCTCACAACTTAGGGAGACTCTACTATCTCTCTGACATGGCTCTTGATCTCATTGATAGTCCTTTGAAAGGATTTCATGGATCCTGCCATTTAGAGCGAAAAACACCCATAGCACCTTTCTGACAAAAAATTTTTTTATTAAAAATCATAAGCTTTCATGAGCTGCAAGTCACTTCATCATGAAAACTTGTCTTTTAATAAAACGCATTAGCTGAAAACCCAGAGATTTTACCAGAGGCTTTTTCCCCCCCACTATAGCTATGCACAACTTTCTTCCTACAATGCCATCTAAAGGTTTTCTCCATATGATCTCTAGGTGGCAGCATCTGTGAAATTGTTTCATAGAAAACTTTCCTGGAGATTAATAGTCTGCCAGAAGACTCACAGATAAGTAATAACAATTAGAGCTAAATAAATAATTTAAAAGGCTTGAACCCACAACCCCACCTCTGTCACATGTTGAAAAGAATGATTAGTTGTTGGTTCCTGCTGATAGGTGATATTAGATGGAGGAAAAAGAACGGCAGGAATCCATTAATCACTGCCATAAACCCCCATGAAAATGTGAGGGCAACAGCATTGCCCATCCTTGATGATGAAAACCAGTAAAAGTAAGGCTGTGAGGACAGCATATTTTATATTGATACTCTTTCTTCCCAATTCAAGTAGGGGGAGAAAGCACACTAATACTACTGTGGGGGAGATTCCATAAAAAAGGACTAATGGTGACATGATAGCAGTGTTCTAATATCTAAGGGGCTGCCACAAAGAAGGGGAGGGGGTGGCAACCTATTCTGAAGGCAGGACAAGAAGCAATGGGTGGAAACTAATCTAGGAGAGAACAGCCTAAAACTAAGGAGAAATTTCCTGACAGAACAATGGAGGTTTTTAGGAAGAGATTGGACAACCTTTGTCTGAAATGGCATAGGATTTCCTGCTTGAGCCAGGGGTTGGACTAGAAGACCTCCAAGGTCCCTTCCAACTTTATTATCCTGTTAGAGTTCCATTTTGCATAACCACTGGAAACATATGCTGGCTTGCTCTGTGTACGTAATACAGCAGGAGTTTTCAAACTTGGCCCTTTTATGACTTGTGCACTTCTACTCCCAAAATTCCTCAGCCAGGCACGTTGGCTGAGGAATTCTGGGAGTTGAAGTCCACAAGTCATAAAAGGGCCAAGTTTGAAGACCCCCTGTAATACAGTTTCCATGTTGCATACTGAATTGTCACAACACAAAAAGAGTTTTATTTCTACGTTGTATAACTTCAACAAATGTAGTTAGTTCACGATTCAATGTATCCCATAATCTTAGGAAATGGGGTCAATGTGAATGCAGTCGCTGAGAATGTGGGATAGACATCTATGAGATAAGGCATGCTAAACCTGTTTAACAGGTATCTGTTGGGGAAGCTATGATGCAGTGTTTCCCAAACTTGACCATTTTAAGGCATGTGGACTTCAACTCCCAGAATTCCACAGCCAGCGTTGCTGGCTGTGGAATTCTGGGAGTTGAAGTCCACATGCCTTAAAATGGTCAAGTTTGGGAAACACTGATGTATGGCAATTTGCAAATACAACATTTAACAGGGAGGGTTAATTAAAAGAGAAGGTGGGGGAAAATCCTTCTCTTCCTCCTCCTTTCAGAGGATAATGGCACACCAAGACCAAAAGATTCCACTAACTAGAAAGCATCAGGCAAAGACTGGTGGCAGTGATCCCTAAAACACTTCTCTGCATTTTACAAGACTATCCGCTATGATGGTATCACAGATTTTTAATTGCCTCTAGACTCTAATTGGCCTCCATACTAATCTGCATTCAGTATCTTAATATGTTTGGCAGCACACCTCTCCGTGCCCTGCCCCTTTACAGAAATCCTGCAGGCTGAGAGAGTTTAGAAGCTACATATTTTATTTAGAGAAATAAACTCAATTACATAAATGCGGTTTTGTGCTGATGGCTATTCAGCAGCATGGTTAGATTTCAGAAGCTGAATGAGTGGGATCAGAAGTCTGCGAAGGCCTACTCTGAATGGCTTTTCTGAATGAAACCACGTTTAAGGCCAAATTGCACAGAATACGAAACAAATGTGTTTAACTTGGTTGCTTGCAGTTTGGAAGAACAGCCATGGCAAAACCTGACCCAATAAGACATTGCTTTGCATGTCTTATTGCAAACAGCATTTTAGCAGCCAACCATTGCCAAGATGACAATTATTTTTGCCAGAACCACAAATTAGCTTGCTTTATAAGGTGGCCAGCCAGCCAGTTCTGTAAGGGGCTGTCCAAGGATTCTCTAGATAAACAAAGATACCAGGTGTATCTCCAGCTTTCCTTTGCAACTTGCCTGTTTTTTTTTCCCTAAATCAGAAAAGGTGCTGCTATCACTGCCTGGAGCAGTGTAATATAGCCTGTAATATAGGGAGTACATAATAAGAGTACATAATAATAGAGCTTGTAATATGGAGAGTACAGATGCAGGAGGGAGAATAAAGAGCATGTGGAAATCAAAATAGGAGAAGGAGATATAGAGTAAAATAGTAGAGTAAGAAAAAAAATGTGCATTTCAGAAATTAGTTCACAGTTCTTGTGCATGAGTCACAAAGACTGGATTGAGAGAGCCAATTTTAAATGCAACATGAAAATATACTGGCATCAGCTGTGTAACCTTAACAGCTGACTCTATTCTTCCTCGTGGATAAAGCTGGCTAGTGGGGCTGACTTTACAGTTTTAATACCGGACAAATGAAGGAAAATGATCAATGGCTTTTCCTGGTTTCATTTTCCTTCCATGGGGCATTACCTGCCATTGAGCAAAATAACTACACTTTGCTTTTAATATGAAGTGGGGCAGGGCAGGATGAGGTGAATGTAGATGAATGTTTTGCAGGTCAATATTAGCCATCTGTGAGGTTGTTCAACTATCAGTTCAGAGGTGTAGAGAAGGGGTTGTAAGAGCTTTCTCTTTCCTTTCTCTTTCCTTAGTCAGATGAATTAATATAAGGTGACCAACCATCCTCCTTTAGGGAGGACAGCCCTCCTTTTATGAGTTCTGTCCTCCCTTAAAAAGTGTCCTCCTACATGTCATCCTTTTCAATATTTGAAGACTAATCTGCAGGGCTTTTTTTTTCTCATAGAACGCTCAGAACGGCGTTCTGGCACCTTTTTTTAATGGTTTTTTTCAACTTTTGCATGAGCTGTGCTACTCCCCCTATTGGCTTTCGAAAGCCAATAGGAATTGCTGCTGAGCACACCAAAACACCCAGCCGGCAAACTTTGCACATGTAAGTTGTCTGCAGTGAAGGCGAATTGGCAGGAACTTTGCATCCCTCCCTGCTACCCAACTACACCATCTCCTATTTAGTCCCGAAGATACCTGGAGGAGACTGGAGCGGCAACGCCACAGTAACTTTCTCTTGATCTTCGGCCCTGCTAGGGCAATAATGGCTGCGGGTGCAAGAGGCAGGGGCGGTGGGGCTGCTGCAGGCGGGGGTGTGAGGGGCAGCGGTGGCTGGCTGCCCCCGTACTATGGGAGTCATGGGGCCCGCTCTACACGTTGGGGCAGCAGTGCTGGCAGGGCGGCTGCAGACGCGGGCACGGCATGTAAGCATAATTACAATATAAAATGTTATTGTTACAAATGTTTTTATTATGCATTTATCATATTATAGTGTATTCTGTATTATTGTTGCAATGAATAAAATGTTTCTTTTATTTACGATATTTTTTTCTTCAATTTATTTGTGTCCTCCTTTTCATTGTAAAAAAGTTGGTCACCTTAATTAATAGAAATGGAAATGGGGCCTGGGCTAATAGGGAGGGAGAACATTAGAAACCAAGATGACAATGGAAATAATTCTGCATTGCCATTCTAAGCTGTGTACCTTCTCTGCTGTGGAAGCAGCTCTTGAAATCACTCTCCAGATTTCAAGTTTTGGCCATGATGCTGGTTATATGTTCTGTCCAGAGAGTACCCATGGCCCCTGATTGGTGGATTTGCTTATTTCTTTATGCCTTTCACCCATGCAGAGATATCAAACACAAATGTGGGTAGATCCTTGGCATGTGGTTTCCATTTATGTGAACAACATTCAGTGAGTCATATAATGTTATGATTGGAAGGGGCATTAGGCATCCTTTAGTCTAATCCAGGGGTGTCAAACTCAGAACATCAAGTGACGTGTCACGACATATCGTGACTTTTTTGCCATTTGCCAAGAGCCGAGGTGGCGCAGCAGTTAGAGTGCAGTACTGCAGGCCACTTTAGCTGACTGTGTTCAGCAGGTCAGCTGAACACAGTCTCACCAGTTCAAGATTGACTCAGCCTTCCATCCTTCCGAGGTAGGTAAAATGAGGACCCAGATTGTTGGGGGCAATGTAAAATATATATACATTGCTTCTTGGTGTACACCGCTTAGAAAGTGCTTGCACTTAAAGCGGTATATAAGTCTCATAAATAAATAAATAAATAAATTGCCGGCAATGGGATGGGCGCAGTTTTGCTATGATGCATCTGGCC
This sequence comes from Crotalus tigris, assembly GCF_016545835.1. Classification (NCBI taxonomy): domain Eukaryota; kingdom Metazoa; phylum Chordata; class Lepidosauria; order Squamata; family Viperidae; genus Crotalus; species Crotalus tigris. The sequence goes on from NW_024097523.1 coordinate 171,121, forward strand.
TGCGGGCCAGCAGTTTGACACCCCTGGTCTAATCTATGGCTCAATGCAGGAACTGCTTGCCTCACAACAGGGCATTTTACCAGTCAACCTTTGGCTCAGTGGGAAGCAAAATACATCACTGTTGAAAAATTCTTGCTCCTAACTGACCCAAAAGGAGAAGTTGGCGAATGTTTATCTCTGTGACACCTTCTCCCAGCACCTGACTTTCTAAGCCCTAACAGAGAGCTTCAATTAACCCAACATATCAATGGACTCTAGGTCAGAAGAACTGGAGAGTACCCCCTTGCTCAACCCCACCCTTTCTCCTTCTTGCAGCCTTTCCTTCCCCACTCCTACATAATTCCTGCTTCATATCTCTCAACCTGTGGAGAATTTTGGTGGGGCTGGTTTAAATAGAAAAAAAAAAGAACAAAGGTCCACTGTTTCCCCAATTTACCAAAGGACTGGATAAAAAGAAAAGAAAGTTCAAGTGTCACTGGTCTGGTAACCATGGCAAGATAGCTGTAGATCAGTGTTTCTCAACCTTGACAATTTTAAGGCATGTGGACTTCAACTCCCAGAATTCCACAGCCAGCATTGCTGGCTGTGGAATTCTGGGAGTTGAAGTCCACATGCCTTAAAATTGTCAAGGTTGAGAAACACTGCTGTAGATGGTGGTGACTAGTCATCACCTGAGGGGAGATTGTATAATCACCACAGCACACAATTGTCAATAGAGTGTGTTGCCTACAGCCAAATGGAAGGCAACAAACTGTACAAAACTGCTGGTCCCAGGAGAGGTTGGAAAACACTACTTTTGACAAGGAGCAAGAAAAAAAAATGTGAAGGTCACCTTGTGGCACATTAGAGATAGACTGAGGACACTATGGTACATCCGTGTCCCTCAGAATTAATAAGGGCAAACATGTTGGGTGGCTAAGCCCAGAGAGCATTCAGCAACTAGAAAGGGAGGAAAAGCCTAAACAAGCTGACAAGAGCTGGGCAAATCTCAGTCACATTGTTGATGAAGTGTGCTAGAACATAGTTATGGCAACAATTGTGTCAGGAAAATAGGAAACTTTAAAGCTGCCTTTAAAGCTGGGGGAGAGAGCACACAAGGAAGAGACAGATACATAAAATGATTGCTTGTCCTATACTTTATAGTCACATAATATTCTTTACAGTGGTGGCAAAGGAAAAAGGGACATTTTTCTTATTTTCATTCATCCCCTAGTAGCAACATTATGTGATTACATAGCACCACATTTTTAAAGAACAAAAAGCTTTTGCTTTCTGGGAATATAAAGAAACTAAACAATAAATAGTTAAAAAGGTTTACTGAGAATCGCCTCACCCCACAACTGTAGTAAACAGTGCAAGGTGGGCACAGAAAAGATAAAATATGAATGATAAAAATGTTGAAAACTTGTCGGAACTAAGCCAAGCATATTGTATAGTCAAGAATTATTACATGCCAAGTTCAACTTATAAAGCAAATAATTCTGGGTTTAGAAGGTGCTCCTAACATTTCAGGAATAGCAATTCTTGGAACATGCCATATACAATAGACCGATTCACATGACATGGTTAATAAGGTCATGTGGAAGGTATCGGAGAGAGTTAAGCGTGTTGTGCCAACTGCTTATTGGAGGATTGATTGCTCCTTCTTGTACCGTATCTGAATGTTTTAGTTTCTCTTAATATAAAGGCTTAATGTTCTAGTTTGGAAGGATCTAATAAATCAGAACAGATCTTCAGTAGTTTGGATAAAATATACTACAACTTTTAATCTTTTTTGATGATTTATATTGTGCCAACTTCTATGGATAGTTATAGATTTCAGCAATGATTTATAGTCTTTAAAACAATATAATCAGTCACTTAAAACCAATTAATGAAATATTAAAAATTGAGGCTAGTAAATTTCCTGTTTATTCACTTCATCTTTTCTTTTTCTTTTTTTAGTGAGCATCTTTTTCCTGTCTACATCATTAGAAGAGATAGTCTTTTTTAAACTTCAACTATGGGCCTGATCTTTTTTGCAGGTTTCTGGCAGCTTCTTTGCAATCCCAAAACTCACACAAATCCCTGCTTTGGTTTACAGGCCATGAAGCGGGGTACTTAATATGCTAGGGATCCAGGCAGTGAAACAGTCTCCTCCGCTTTGCAAACACACATTTAATAGGGCACTGGGGCCTCCTGTTTGCTTGTGTTCTGTGACGAGGTTTTCCCTTCCTTTTCACACCCAGAGCTCCCATGCAGACCAAGCAAATCAAGCAAACAGCAGTTGCTTAAGTGCATTGTCTTGTGCACTGGCAAGTCAAATTCAAATGGAAACAGGAGGTCTTGCATTTAACAAAAAATGATTAACTGCAGGCTCAGGTTAGTAGCAGTGAAAAGGTTAAACACATTTTCGTGTTTTTAAAATATTAAAAAAAACCTCTTGGTTATCATAAAGTGTCAAATTGTTAATAAAGGAATTGTTAAATTAAACACAAAAACAGTTATGTACAAGTATCCCCCTAACAATCTGTTGTCTTATACATCCTTTGCATGAGGATCTGTTATTTTTCATCATTTTGGGGGCTTTAGGCTTATGGAAGGAGCAATGCATCAATGCGCTAGCTAGGCTTTCAAAGTTCTGTAGGCAGCCACTGGAGACCCAAAGGTGAAAACTGGGCCCAGAAGAAATACTATCATTGATTTGATCCCCTAGTTGCCAATCTAGAAGCAAGAGGCATAAACATTTTTTTAAAAAAGCAGCATGTATGACTTGCCTTATATGACTACCTTATATGTTTGAGCGTGTATATGTAGGGGCGAATAGTTAGGTGATCTTCTATTCAGAGATACTCACTACCAAATTGTTGATTAAGCCAGCATTTCCACTCCAGCCTCCTTTTCTTCCTAAGTATATTTTAGTACTGTACTCCTACTGCCCTTCATCACATCTTTTTACTACCAGCTTTGCCTAGCATGCCAACATTTCATCAAAACTCGTGACGGGTCTCTGCAACAACTAAAGCTGCACATAGCATTGATTTATGCAATCTATGGGGTTTATACATACGCGGAGCAGAATGTTCAGGGCTATTTTTGGAGTGCCAATGGATTTGGGATGGTAGAAGCTGAAAGGAAGCCCAAAGATTGCTACAGACAGGGGTAACTTTCTAGTCAAGCAAACTGTTTTCCAGGTAGCCTTCAGTCAAAATCTCTCCAGGGCTGTGTCAGCTTAATTCTAAGATCAGCAGAGAATGGCTGTAGGCTGTTACCACTTAAGGCACATACAGAAGGAAGATGCTTCTTAATTCATACTGATTATTCCCCCGCCCTCTAAGGAAAAATTATCTGTTTGCCATATTCTCAGAGAATTTAAGATAACTCTTCTATTTTATTTTTTTCTCAACTATTGGGGGAAACACCATTATTTTTTTGGTATATGTGGTTTCTATTCTTAAGTTCAGAATTGATTACAGAGGTTGCATTTTGATCAAGAAAGTCTGCAAAGAAAAAATACCAATGTAAAGTTCTCATGGGGGGAAAATACACAGGATTAAAAACTTCAGACAGTAAAACTGAAACTCATTTAACATACATGTTGCCATAAGACAGGGGTCCCCAACCCCCGAGCCATGGCCCACTATCAGGCCATGGCCTATTCGGAATTGGACCACGCGAGAGATGGTCTGGCATGCATGTGTACGCGAAGCTCCACTTGCACGAGTGGTGGGTCGGCATGCATGTGCAGCTCCACTCATGCAAGCTGCGGGCTAGCATGCATGTGTGCTGGCTCACCGTTCGTGCACCCCAGTTCCCGTCTCCCCTCCCCCAGCCAGGCCACCAGGCCACAAAGATTGGGAACCCCTGCCATAAGACATAGAATGCAAGACAGTGATTTGAGTCAGGCTAAAATTGTGAAGACCTGTCTCTCCATTTCATTTATCTCTCAGTTTTCCTGTGATGGTAAAATGGGTGGAGAACCCTTTACAAGATGTTTAACTCTTTGGAGAAAAAAGTCAGTATATGCATAATAAGGTACAAGCTAGAAGACTTATTCCTACTTTGTGAGCTAATCTCTATAGGCAATGGTGAAACAGTGAGTGCTCTGAAAATTGAGAGTTGGACTTAACTGTAAGCCAAGGAGACTTTGGTTCAAATGATTTTTGAGCTGATGCAGGGCCAGTCGGTATTGCTAAGCTGACCTATCCTACAGGATTGTCCTGAGGATGAAATTGAAAAGATATTCAACCCTAACATCTCTGCAGGTATGTTGAGATTAAAAAGGAGAAAAGCTAATAAAATAAATGTTGCCTCCTCTTTAGTAAATATGAAGGTCTCTGTAGAGTGCATTTTCAAAAAATTCAGGGCCTGGTAGGATGGATCTGTAAATGTCACCTCCTTCCTCCCCTGTCCTGGAAGCCACAAGCAATTAAAACCAGTGGTGGGATTCAGCCAGTTGGCAGAACCGGTAGCTAATTTTTTGTTGCCAGGGCCTAGAATGGACTTCTGGAAGCGGCATCCATGCAGAGAACCAGTTGTTCACATATTTGAATCCCACCACTGATTAAAACCAAGAGTAGACTGATCCACTCTTCCTCCAGTGGTCTTTATGCTAAAATCCTAGCGCCTGGCTTCTCATTTTCTCCTCTGTTCCACTTCTGAAAGTACTTCTATTTACAGTAACAAGTATAAAATATTTACTCCTGCTATAAAGGGATTTCAAGCCCCTGTTGGAGTGTAGATATTAAATAATAGTGGGGTAATAAAGCAGTAGCAGATGCATTAACCATATGGATGGGGCCCATTGCTAGTCCAGTTCGCCTATGTTGGGATTCAGCACCAAGGAAAGGGAACTGAGGCTGTTGAACATGGGAAGCAGCAGACTGGATTCCTAGCTGCTTCTTGCTTTGAATCTACTTGACTAAGGAAGCAGTTCCAGAATGGGATCTTTTCCAATAAGCATACCCCCTGAACCTTCAGGATTAATGTGGAGTTTTTGCCTTTATTCCCAGATCTGCAGATCTGTGTGACAATTAACCCACACCAAGACATCCAGAAAACATCCCTTGTGCAACCATCTTTCCTATTTCTGAAATCTGCTTGATGAGCACATGGGAAAGGGAGAAATGCCCAAATTACTCAGATCTGAGCCTGGGAAGGAGAGAATATCACCTACATCCTTGTAAACAACTTGGAGAAAGGTAGAATGAATATATCATATAAGTCTGTTATTCATATATGTTTCAATTTCTGAAGTGAATGGAACAAGGATTGAAGCAGTCCAAAAAAACCATACTATGATCTGGACTCTTGATTGCAGAAATGCCTGGCTAGCTGGCAACTAATAATAGGGAAAAAAAATAACTTTGCATATGGTCATTGGCATTTCTTCCCTTGTGATTCCTTCACATGCTCTACTGTTGAGCCAGGTTCCTTATATTCTGTTGAAATTCTCTTCAGATTGAACACTTTTTTAAATAAATGTTTCCATCAAGTATTTTCACATCAGTTAGCCAAGCCAAGATTAATTAATTCATACCAAAATTAGATGGATATAGCTTTTTCTAACAGTGGTAATATATACATTTAGTTATACTTTAATTAATCTTACATAGCTTTACATAAGCAACAGCCTTAATTTAGAATGAGAATTTTTATCTATTTTCGCCAACGTTGTAAAGTGAACCTTTGTAGGTAAAGAGATTTCACCTATGGATTTCTATGAAAAATGAAGCTGACAGTGCCATTGTTATATTTTGTCTATCAGCCAGCAGTCATTTTAATTTTAACTTTAAGTGCAATAGCTTGTTAGCAGTGGCATAATCTAGAGGCATGCATAGCCAGCTTGTACACAGCATCATCTATAAGAATAGGGTTGAAATTGTGTGGGCATCGCCAGCTGCCAGAACACTCAGTAAGTTTTAAGAAAGGGAGGGCTCCGCTTTTGCTTCTTTCCATCAATCACCAGTATAAAATATGCAGACACATTTAATGCATATATTTGAGTTTTTTTTAATGCAGAATTTGAATTCACATTTGTGTGCATGCATGTATGTACGTATAAACCATGAGAGATTGACTTGTTCTACATAAACACTTAATCTGATTTCATTATAACTGAGAAATCCTTATGGCAAACAAGGAATATCAACAAATGTTGAAAGGGATCTTACTATGAAAAGAGGGGAGCACCATTTTACATTGCAAGAAAAGGGTGGACAGACATGTATAGCAAATCTAGGCAGAATTATAGGCCTTTGCAAAAAATGCGACAAGCCAAGAAAATAAATGATGAAATCAATTTTGGCTGTATGTGGGAGGCCATCGATTATGAACTGCCTGTAGAAATTGCAATTGTGAATCCCATTTACTGAAGCAATATAGGCCTACTGGCTACCATCCTGGAATGGCTGCTCCAAGAAAGAATAGGACTGTGGCCATAAGATTACGATAGTATTGTAACAAGTGGCACAGACCTCTGTTGCATTTTCTATCAAAGCCTTCAGGATCTATTTGGATGTTCATGGATTTTTCATAATAAATTCTCCTCTAGGGCATTGCCGATCAGAGTGATTCTCACCCAACATATCTGCAGCCAATGCAGCTTTTTTGGCTCACTCTCTCTAAACAGTTGAATATTTAAATAGTTAAAAGTAAAATAGTTAAAAACTTACCCTGTAATCACAGGGGCTGCTTAGCATTTAGATGACAAGGAAGTGTCTGGACACGCAGGGCAACAAACAGCTAGGAAGAGGAGTGAGGTTTCCTAGAGCTGCAAGCCCAATCAGCTGGGACATCAGGCATGCCAGCTGGATTTGGAAGACCCTCTGTGAAAAAGCTGAGTGGGGAGGTTTACAATATTTTCATACACTATTATTTATTTATCGTGTTTATAAGCCTGCCTGATACCAGAAAGACCTTGGGCAGTGTACAAGATTAAATAGCAAGGGACAATATAAACAAAGAAAAGTACAGTGAATGTCCAAAAGAGGAAGAAATCCTAATTAACCAGCAAACAAACTTGCTATGTACCCCAAGTCAAGGACTGGGGGTGTTATGTCCCGAGCCTTGCAAACGGCTCGGGCGTTTGCAGGCAGTCCCGGGCAGGTGCAAGGCTGCCCGGGACCAGACAGGCTGTCGCCAGCGCCGTGCGCATGCGCGGGTGCTGGCACGGGAAAAGTAACACATTTACCTGGGAGTTCCCTATATAAGAGGCTGCGAGCGTTTGGGAAGTTAAGGAAAGCCATCTACTTGTAAGCTGAATGCAGAATAAAAAAAACTGAGAACTCCAACTGCTTCTCGTGTCTGCTTTGCGCCAAGGACTCAACACTGGCGACGAGGATGGGATTGCCTTACACCGCCTGGAAAGGAAGAAGTGTAAGCTTACCCAAGTGAGTCCTGAGCGGCGGAACGGCGTCGACTCGGCAGCGACCCGCCAATCCAGTGCGCATTCGGGGGTAGGCTGGCTGATAGACCCGTCTCCTGAAGATGGCGAAAATCGGAAGGCTTTCGGAATTCGACGTCTCACATCCAGAGCGGTGGGAGTCATACGTAGCCAGGGTGGAGAACTAATTCAAGGCAAACCAAGTGAGGGAAGAGAGCTTGAAGGCTGCCACCCTGCTTTGTGTTTGCGGTCAAGACGCCTTCGACATCGCAGAAAACCTTGCAGCACCTGTTCCAGTAGAGTCTGTCAGCTATGCAGATCTGAAGAAGCTATTGAAGGAGCACTTCCACCCCAAGATGTCCGTCATCGCATGGCGCCACACCTTCGAGCAAAGGGAAGGGCACGAGCTGCTGCCCATCTCCACTGATGGAGCCACAAACGGCCCATTCCAGGGTTCCGCGAGAGCTCCGAACAAGAATTCGATGAGCCTACCCAACTACCAGGCATCCACGCCTACTCCAGCCAGGGAGTCACCCCGGGGGCATACTCACTTTCCACACATATCACACAGCACTCCAGTCACAGAGGATACCCGGGGGCATCCCAACAAATCATTCCCCGCAAGAATGCTGGCACACAATCCCCAAGGTTGGCCTGACCTTACCCCAAATCCTACAGGGGGTCAAACATACAGGGAGGTGGTCGAGGAACCAAGTCCCGATTACAACACCTCTAGCCCAAATCAGGGAATAACTGAGTTTTGGGAAAGTACAGAAACCCACACAAGCCCGGACACAGAACGGGGTTCAGGGAATGGACAGCCTCCTGACAGGTCTTGGACGGACCTAGGAGGTTCAACAGAGACGCCCAGCAGTGGCTATCACTTCAGGGGCCCGAGGGTCTACAGCGAGGCAGGTCAACCAGGTCAGAAAGTGACAGAAGCCCTGGCCTGACGAGCCCGGTGGGCGAGCAAGCAGGCCAGGCATCAGGGCACAGCCCTTGGAAGGCACCAAGACAAAATAAGGGGAACAGGCTCACATCTCCCTCCAGTCAGGGAACTCCTGCTAGTAACCCAGAGCTGAGAAGGTCACAGAGAGCAAAGAAATCTCCTAAGTACCTAGAGGATTATATAACATTGCTGGCAAGGCAAAAGCCAGCAAACAGTGGAAGCACTGGGGAGCGGAACGCTGTATAGAACAAATGATTATATGTTGGTAGTAGTTTCAGCCCGGGGGAAAGGGGTGTTATGTCCCGAGCCTTGCAAACGGCTCGGGCGTTTGCAGGCAGTCCCGGGCAGGTGCAAGGCTGCCCGGGACCAGACAGGCTGTCGCCAGCGCCGTGCGCATGCGCGGGTGCTGGCGCGGGAAAAGTAACACATTTACCTGGGAGTTGCCTATATAAGAGGCTGCGAGCGTTTGGGAAGTTAAGAAAAGCCATCTACTTGTAAGCTGAACGCAGAATAAAGAAAACTGAGAACTCCAACTGCTTCTCGTGTCTGCTTTGCGCCAAGGACTCAACAGGGGGAATGAGCCAACTTTTAGAAATGGTAGCTAAATAGCGCAAGCAGCCACAGGGACAAGCAAGAGAAACGCAATCAAATGAAATTGGGGTAAAACAGAACTGACTTAACGAACTTATTATTATTAAAGAAGGTGCTGATTGCCTTTCCCCAAAAAGGGAATTGTAGGATTTGTGTGCTACAACTGCAAAGGTCATGCCCCATGTTGGACTCTGATGACAACAACGTCAAATTGAATCTGTCACAACAGATGTCTCATCTGATAGATGGGAGGTCAGAATCTAACCCAGCAGACACACAAATTGTGATATCACCCTCAAGTGGACAGATGACACTCAATTCACACTTGCCATTACAGCAGGAAAATGGGGGGTGGGTGGGAGGGGTACAACTGGGAGAAGCATTTTTGCCTTTTAAGACTGGTTAGTTAGCATGAGAATGATCAATAAATTAGGTGAGAAAAATAGGAAAAAGGATGCATAAGCAAATTTTTTATGGAAAGTATTTGATTTGAGTATTTTCAAGGCTGCCATATCTTGTTTCTGATGTAAATGATTCATGTAGAGCACAAGCTGCACAGCGGTTGAATTTGCATCTGTTTGGATAATGCATACCTCAGCCTTCTTAAATCTGTTGCCCTCTGGATGTATTGGGACTGCAAATTCCAGTATTTTTTAGCCAACATAGTCAAACACATTATGGAGTTAAAATGCCAGCATGTTAGACAGAAAGTTCTTAAGAATAAATCAAGATTATTATCCCCAATTACAGAGCAGTGATTCTGATGACATATTGTTCTTCGTGATCGCTCACATATGAGCAGGTGAGAAAGTATTCACTGAGGCCGGTTAAACTCCACCAGAAAGCACAATAGACTTTTCCCAAAATTCTTAGCCAATATTTCCTGGCATCAAAGTTCACAGCATCTCATACCTTCCAAGTGAACTGCTTCTTCCAGGTCTTTGGATAGGATGGTGATTTGTTTTTCTGCTGTTTCATCTTTTTGGTTCTGTCTTCCCGTCATTTGTCTTCTTTTTCTTAATATATTTTGTTTTCTCTTAATTTTTTAATTTGTAAACTGCCCAGAGTTATTGTGGAGCTGAGTGGCCTTGAAACTGAAATGAAATAATATATTACTCCTCTTTCTTACTGTGTATGATCGCTTTGCACTGCTTCCTTTTTTTTTTAAAAGTGTGTCACCTATACCTGATTGAATGGCCCAGAGATAATAATAGCAATAGCACTTAGACTTATATACCACTTCATAGTGTTCTACAGTCCTCTCTAAGTGGTTTACAAAGTCAGCTTATTGCCCCCAACAATCTGGGTCCTCATTTTACCAACCTCGGAAGGATGGAAAACTGAGTCAACCTTGAGCAAGTCAGAATCGAACTGCTGTTAGTCGGCAGAATGAGCCTGCAATACTGCATTCCAACCACTGCACCACCAAGGCTCTATACTCCAAAATAAAAAGTTTCTAGCAATACTAATCAAAAAGTTGCTTTGGGTTTTGTTTTCTTTTGAACAGAAGTTTATGGTAAGCAGAAAAGATGATAAAAGGGGAGGAGGGTTAAATATTCAAGAGAAGAGACATTTCAATCTGCCATGGACAAAGCCAGGAAGCTCTGATTAGTTTCTAGGTTCTCCATCCTATTGTTTTAAAATCTTGAAGTATCTGTACCCACATCTACCTAACTACAGTATGGCAGGAACATGTCCTGGCAACCTCTTTTTCTGTCATGTTGCCTTCACCTCATGAGAGACGCTGGCTTTAGTCATTCTTACTTGGGCATAGCCACATTTTAATGCAGGATAAGGAGAGTCAGGTGGATACCAGCAGCTTCCTAGTATAGGGTCTGTCCCTTTTCTATATGCATCACACTGTCACTTGCGTTTCCCCAAAGGACAAACCACTATGCTGTGGTTTTCACCATTCTGACCAAAACAGCAAGTACACTAGGATACCACTATCTGTCCAGGTGCTAAAAGTAGTATTTTCCATCTCTCATTCTGATGCCATTCAAGGGAAATGTCAAACTGTGCAAAATTTAACCCACTACTTTCGGTTGAAAACAAAATCAATAGATCAGCATTGGACACAGCAACATTCTTGATAAGGGTAGCACTCTCACTTGGTAATGGGAAACGTATTAAACTGAAGAAGTGGAGAAAAAGCTGAGGAAGCAGCTCCATACTTGCATACATAGTGACAATGATTTATACCATGATATAACACATGTACAGGATAAACAGATGATTACTTGTGATTTGCTTAAGCATAGGAATTGATGGAGAATCGTGCAGTTTTCTTAAAGGGCTGTAACAACTCTAATGTTGTTATTACCCCCCAAATTACTACTTTTATATATTTGATATTTGCCTTCCTGGAGATCCAGAGAGGTATGAACCATTTCCAGATTTTAAGGATCCTATGTATAGTACATTCTTTTAAAAGATAAGATATCATGTTTGTTTGTTTTTTTTAAAAAGTGGGTAATATATGTCATCCCTACAAGGAGACCAGACTAAGAAACTAATGCCATAGTATGTCAGTACTACCTCAATTGTAACTGTATCTTACAATGTGCTTACCCCTTTCTCCCTTTCTCTTTCTGTGAACTAGGGAAGGCTGGTGTGAAATGTTTTCTCGAGTTACTTTTTTTGGCTCAACCTCCAGCTCCACTTATCTTGTCAGCCTTGGTAGCTGCTCTTCCTTCTGTACTTCAAGGCCATTCCTTCTTTTTTCTACAAATAAAATTTGAATAATAATTTTAAGTAAAATGACTATTTTATAGATGTTTATATTTGAAGCCATCTTTTTGCTGGTGGTTCAGACTTAAAGACCCCCTGATCCTCTGTCTGATTGACCCAAATGGTGAGATTCAGCCGGTTTGCACCACTTCGGCAGAACTGGTAGCTAATTTTTTGTTGCCCAGGCCCAGAATGGACTTCTGGAAGCTGCATCCACACAGAGAACTGATTGTTCACATATTTGAATCCCACCACTGATTGGCTCTATCACTTTTTTAAATGATGGGATGAAACTAACCATTAAATCTTTCCCAGTGGAACAAAAACTCACATGAAGTACAGTTAAGAGAATTGCAAAGACAATAACATTCATAATCCTTTTGCTGGGCTCAGAACTTGCAAGTAAGAACTTTCTGTCAATGCTGAGAAGAAACTTTGTGGCACAGAACTTCTTAATATAGAAAAACCTGGTCAATAATAGGTGTACTTCCAGTTCTTCATTACCTGACGGACATAACTTTATCAGAATAACTTGTTACTGACTATTTTGATTTTTTTTTGTACACTTATGCTTGTGTCATCAGCATTAATATTTAGCAACCTCGTTTTCTGTCAGGCTTTTTTCTAAATGCTTTCTATTTTTACAGGCACCTGGGGTTTCACCTATATGACAAAATATGTAAGCTTAGTTTCATTACTACAGTAGTGGTTTCAAGACATTCTCAGCAATTTTCTCCAGCATCAAAACTCAGTGGGATCCATTTTTCTTTGTTCATCTTTTCAGATGACCCAGTTCTCACAGACATATGTTATAAATGAGAAAACCATGACCATGACAATATTAAGGTGACCAACTTTTTTACAATGAAAAGGAGGACACAAATAAATTGAAGAAAAAAATATCGTAAATAAAAGAAACATTTTATTCATTGCAACAATAATACAGACAACTTGCATGTGCAAAGTTTGCCAGCCGGGTGTTTTGGCGCGCTCAGCAGCAATTCCTATTGGCTTTCGAAAGCCAATAGTGGGAGTAGCACAGCTCATGCAAAAGTTGAAAAAAAACATTAAAAAAAAGGCGCCAGAACACCGTTCAGAGCGTTCTATGAGGGGAAAAAAAGCCCTGCAGATTAGTTTTCAAATATCAAAAAAGGAGGACATGAAGGACACTTTTTGAGGGAGGACAGAACTTACAAAAGGAGGACTGTCCTCCCTAAAGGAGGACGGTTGGTCACCTTACAATATGTACCTTTGTTGTCAGTATGCTGCCTCTGCACTTTAATATTGTGTCTAGATCTGTCATGGTCTTTCTACCAAGTAGCTGACTGATGTCTCTTTATTTAATGGCTAGTTACCATTCTTGTAATTTATAAGCTAGGAAGATAAAGATTATTATTACTTCAAATTTTTTTGCCAATTTTCATTGAGCTGACATTGCTTGTTGACATATTCTTAGGGTTTTTAAATCTTTCTCTGTATTTATTTGACAGCAGACTAGTTTTTAAATCCTCTTCTTTCACCTTCAGCAGGAAATTCCGTAAATCTTCTGTGGTTCTAGACATCAAAGTCTACATAACTGAGGTTGCTGATGTTTTTCCCAGTAATTTCATTTCTAATTTCTATTTCTAGTCTAGGTTTCTGATGATATACTGTATGTTGTGTCCTGGGCCTGATGAGGAAACTCAGCAGGCCCAGAATTGTTGCAAATGGTCCCGGGCATTCTAAAAGCTGCCCGGGACCAGACAGAGCAGCGCCAGCCTTGTGTGCATGTGCAAAGCACGAAGGAAGAAGAACTCTTATTGGTTCACTCTGTCCGGGGTTCAAGCCCTATAAAAAGGCCTGCGTGCCTTTTGCTTTTTGCTTGGAGTTGGAGTAGGAGAATAAAGCATTGATTAGTTGTCACCATGTGTCTTCATCATTTGCACGCGAATGGAGAACACAAACTGTACGTATATTAAATCAATAGAGTGACCATGTAATGGGAAGGGTATTGCTAGATAAAATAGCATAACCTTTTGCATATTAGTAACCTCCAAATGTGTTGGACTACAATTCCCCAAATTCTTGGCCTACACACTTGCATTCAGAGTCTTTTCTGGTAACAAAACACAATTTAAAACAAGTTAATAAAGTTATGATGTAATATTTTGAACTTTGGAGTATAGCCAATGTGTTTGCATGCTTGATGTATTTCCACACATACCCAAAGGGGGAAAAAACTAAGAAAGATATTGACTTTCACTGAGCATGAATTATTTTATCAGGGTTTTCAATCACTCATATTTTGGCAAAAGGATTTTAAAGTAGAGTTGCTTGAACCTTGATATCTGTGGCATATAAATTTAATAAAGTAAGATGCTATAGGAATTTCCCAGTTCTTGTTCTTCTTTCTCTTGAAGATTTAGGAGAGGATAGAAATGGCAGTTTGCTTGAAAAACACTTAGTGCTGACATTTTTCTGCAACTTTTTGTCTCACATCCATTGTCCAAGTCAATTCTCCTACATTTTCTGGGACTTCAATGCCAGTTAAGATTTTTTTAAAAAGCTTTAAACTATTTTTGATTCATTATAACTTTCTAGTTGTATTTCTGAAATGTGGCATGTTTCTTGCCCAGAGACAGTTGTAAGGTATATGCTATTTCTGTTTAATTGAAAAAATCTCCCCAAAAATCTGTTCTCTTTCCCTAAATTTACCTCAGCTATTTTTCCACAGGTATAACTGCAGCTTCTTTTGGGCTCTATCTCAATTTGAAAGCAGTTGTACACCAAAGCTTAATGATAAGCAGCCCTTTCTTAATTTTTTTTTTAGAAATATTCTTAGCTGTTGAGAAATGCATAAAAATATTGAATATGTTAAACTGAAAAATAATAGGCTTGATCCTTTCAGAAGCGGAAATATACTGGCAAATGCTATGCAATTCTGCTCAGAAATTTAAAAAAAGGTTACTTACAGTTATCTTTTCAAAAAAAGTCAACAATTGAAAGACGACACGCTTCATAGTCTCAGAAGGAGAAGCTATGTCTGCAGATGTCAACTATTTCTGTCAAAAGCAAAAAGCTATGGCAGTTGTTGATATCTGCTGTGGGAAAGCACAAAACCTCAGATTCCCCAAAGTGAAACACTAATTCAGATCTGAGCCAAATCCAGGGTCCTCCAACATAATCTTCCAATTTGCCAGGGCATGATCAATATACCGTACTTCTCTGGTTATTGCTGAAGAACTGGACAGTACAAAAATTCAATACGGCTGAAACAGAAAAGGAGCTTGCTTTTGATTTTCAGTGTGAGCTGATTTTCCATCTTCTACAGAGAAGGATTGCTCAGAATCACTGACTATTACAAACCATGACAATTCTTATGAACGAGAATTTAAAACCTCACGAAGGGCAGCTTTTTCCAAGGGTTCCCCCTGTAAAAAGTATTTATGATAAGCTCCCAGCAATTAGGCTGACACACCCTTGTTATCCAGCTGGGGAATTTTTAGCTCTTCTGCAAAATACTTCTCCTTCTCTATCAGCCCTAGAAAAATTTTAAAGGAAGATTATTTTAACTTTCCTGCACCAAGCCCAGAAATATAGAATTTAACAAACTGGTGCCAATCATGAAACTCCAGGGCAAGTTCTCTGGCCATGTAATTGGATAGCATTTAAAGAAATCCCCGTATTAAAAGGGAATTCCCCTATTAAATCTGTGAAGCAAAGGTCAGGCTGTTGCTTTGCTCAGTTAAGGGAAAGGCATCATCCAAGCTGTCCCAGCTGAAGTCTTGTCAACAAATCAGAAATTGTTTAGTGGCTAAATTCATCTCTATAAGAACTGTTGGTGGAATTAAAAAGTACAATCTATTTTTCTCTGTAGTTCCCCTGTATAAATCCTTCTGGCTATTTGTGGGCTTGTAAACATTGGGTCAATTTATCGGATGCTTTAGAGCAGACCTGGGCATTTTATGGGGCCTGGGCTATATCCAGCCCTTTGGATGTCCCTGTCTGGCATGCGAGGCTAATAAAAACTAGAAATCAAATGTAAATAAGCACACTGCAGGGGGCAGTCGGGTTCAGCTCTGCACAAGTCGCTGTGCGCTCCTTCAATTGGCTGGTGGCCATTGGAGAGCCAGGAGAGAAAGCGCCTTTCTGCGCTTGTGCATTGCTTGCCCTTCTCCTGGAACAGCCTAAGGAGTTAAGACAAAGGAGTTTGAGGATACCAAATCAGGCTACATTGGTTTGGCCTTCTCTCCATTTCTCATATGGCCCCTTGGGAAAATTAATTGCCCACCCCTGATTTAGTGGATACAATTCCACAACTAAAGGTTTGGCACAGTGATTCAAACAAAACCGCGGAAGAAAGGACTTCTCTAAAGATTATTAATTTTTTACTTGGTGAGGAGATATAGAAGTAAGCTTCCACATCCTATTTCAAAATAAGTCTCTTGGCTTTCAGGAATTAGGAAGTATTTCTCCAACACACCAAAGAGCTGCTTTTCCCTCCACAGGAGTGGTATTAACTTTCATGGAGCTTCATAGACGTGCTTCACACTGTTGGATTTCTTTGGATCCTACTGAGGCTGAAATGTACGTGTGAGAGAGAGAGAGAGAAATGAGAAAAAAACTTTTGTCAAACGCAAGCACTTCACTTTGCAGGTGGATGATAGTAAAGGTAAAGACGCTCATGGCAAATTGGAAGAAAGATGCATCCTTTGGAGGTAACACTGATACCCCCAGATTTTAGTAGTTTTTCCCTTTCAATCTAGATTCTAGGGCAGGGGTAGGCAACCTCGGCTCTTTTATGACTCATGGACTTCAACTCCCAGAATTCCTGAGAACCCCTGTTCTAGGAGAACATTTTCCAGTGTTTTTGGACATGGGGGATTGGATGGTAGAGGGAGAATGTTTACCTCATCACATCCCTTTTTGATTCCAGTGCACACTTATTTTCTGGCTCAAGACATGCTCCCTTAACATGCCTTCAGTACATAACCAGTACATACATACACATTCATTCAAACACAAACACAAATACTTTAGAGCCGTGTTCCAGGTTGAACTTCATAAGTAGGTCCTGCTGATTGTAAGGCGATTACAAGATTACAAGTCCATGTGGTATTCTGGCACTGGTTTGTGACTGCCATTGTTTTCTTCATTGATTTTTTTTTTTTTTTACTTTCCAATGATTCTTTGATTTCCAACAGCCTTCCATACAAGCACTAACCAGGCCCAATGCTGCTTAACTTTTTGAAGTAGGGTACAGATTGTTTAATGCCTCCCATAAACAATGCTCTGATGATTTTTTTTTCTTAGTGTTGATACAAATAAATTGCCAGACAAAAGCATCTATAAACATGGCAGCCCCACAGCCCCATCAGCCTGAGATGCTGCAACCTGTTCTTCCATTTTGCCAACTGGCCACTTCATTCAAATGTAAATGTGCAGATGGCCACATGTGTTGGGGGGCAGGAAGGCAAACAGCAGGGGAAAGCTTTGTCTTGAGCATCCTCACTTCACTGCCCACCCACTGTGAAAGCTCCTGTTTCACTGCTCTGGAGATTGCCACAGTTGTAGTCCAATAAAGCTGTAGGCTTTTTAGATTCCATTAGTTCTATACCACAAAGGCAAAGTATTTGTGCTCGCTTTTTATAGTTGTTGCTGCTGATGATGCTGTGATTGAACTGCTCTTTTGGTGTCTTCTTCCTCCTCCTTCTCCTCCATCCTATCCCTATCTGGCCTGAGGTAATCAACAGGTCAGGTGATTTATAAGGCAGTTCAGAAAGAGTCTCTGTGTAGGAGATGACCAGGCTGAGCCTGAGAAAGGAGTCAAGCATGTTATCAGCCTTGGGTCCCTTGTGCCTACAAGAAAACTAAGCCCAGCCCATTTTGAATTCTGTTGTCTCTTATCTATTGCTAATTTGCTTTGACCATTAGTAGTTCAGATTTTTGTAGAAAGTGTTTGCATGCAATAAACCTGTATTCATCTGAACCACCTTGACTCCTGATTTCCTATGCTTGACATGCCTATAGAAACAAGGTCTCTTCCCCTTTCCCTAGGACTGGCAGAGCCTCATGGTGTGCTGTAGCTCAATTACAACATTTCATGGACCAATTTGAATGAAATGGCTTCCAATGCAGCAGATAAACTGAGACTTTGGGTAACAAAGCCATTTGCAAACAGAGGGTTGCATAGTCAAAAAGAAGGGTCATGTGGAAGTGTTTTTGGGAAAAGAGCATGTGAGATTTATGGACACTATAAAAGGAAACTCTTCTCCTTTTTAGGGTAAAGAGTGGAGTAGATGCTTCTTGCTCAGTGAATACCTGCAGTCAGTAGCCTTAAAGAGGCTACTTAGGAAAGGTTTGTTTCCTTATAATGGAAACAAAACAAACTACAAAAGAGATTTTTTTTAACTATTATTAAAATGGAGAAACCACATTCACAATTAAACTATAATCTTATATTGGAAAAGGTACATGAGGCCACTGCAGAAATCTGTGCTATATTGAAAGAATCTATTACAGAACTAAGATCCAGAAATTTCACTTCAAACATTCAAACAGATGTTCAGACTACATCTGACTATTTTACAAACCAAGATATACTGGAAGAGGAATTAACAGAGATAAAAGAGGAACTCATCCTACTTTATAAATCACTCATTTGTAACTTTGAGGAACAGAAGAAGCAAAGATTGAGATTTGAAACTACAAAAAAAGTCAGGATCCTTGGCTTAACAGTCAAAGAAAGACATTTAGGAAGGACCCGCTGTAATTGATCAAGTGGTTTAAAATAGTGATGGGAACTTCAGATTTACAAGATTGATGTCAGTCTTCCCAGGTAAATCAGACAGAAAAGATGACTAGATGAGCTAATTCTACTTTATTGTAAAGCTACATTAGCAGAATCTTAATTCAGGGCAAACTAGCAAGGTCAAGATGAAGTTCAAGAGATGTTGAAAAACATTCTAAATGATTAGCATGTTTGTGCAGGAAAAGCCTGGAATGGCACTGCTCTGTTGGGAGATTGTTTCTATTGGCTAAGAATAACACCTCTGGGGTAAGAAAAGATCGTCAGCCTTATTCTGAGGCAAAAGTGGCATATCATTTACAAAGGATAGCTGATGCCGTGTCAAGAGACAAGTCAGATTATTTGCCTTGAACTTGGCATTGTCCAGTCTAAGGATAGTGGACCAAGAGAAAGAGGGAGATACAAGCTCGATCTAAACTCCAAGTGAACCAAAAACTAGAACAACCTTGAATCCTTACCAATGCCACTGTTAACCTGTACATGCTCATTATCATGTCTGCCACCTTCTCTAAACAAGACAAACGGAAAGAGTGTTTCCTGGAAAGTCTCAAATATTATCTTTTAGCTTAAGGTCATATAGTTAGAACAAAGCTTGTGTGCAGTTAATTACTGAGAAGCAAACTCAATTCCTTGGCTCTGAAATGTTGGCGTGTAACTTGACCTTGCTGGTTTGCCCTGATTCCAGTTACTAGTTTTCCGGACTCTGTTAATGACATTCACTTAGTTTGATCCTGAACTGATTGCCCTGAACTTGCTCTTTCGTGACTTTGCTAATTTTGCTATTGATTTCAAATCCAAGCAAGAAAGACATTTATTTGAAGAGTTATTAGAGGGCAGTTGTTGACCTGAAAATGTCTATTCTTTGAAGGGTCTCCAGTGTTAGTTTAAATTAAGATAAGGAATCAGAAGTGATGGGCTTTGGTGTTTGTCTATTTTTGGTATCTGGATAGATATTGAGCAGACACTCAAATCAGCTGGTTATAGTCCTTTTTACCTAGCACAATATGCCTTACATTTATTGTTGTATTATAAATACTCTTCATAGATGTCCGTGTATTGTCTATATTGCCCTACATAAATCTGTGTCTATCTTTTGTTGTTTCTTGCTGTTTTATTTTGGTAGTATAATACCTGATTTTTCTAGGCAGATTGGATACGGATATACTGTATTAAGTATAATTCACTAAAGGAAAGGGGAACAATTAAATATAAATTTAAAATAGGAAAGAACCCCTTGCACATACCAAGAGTAAACCAGTTTGGCTTGTTTTCTCCGGAAATCAAGATGTATATGTACTTGGCAAAGACAAAAAGCAAAACAAACAAATAAAAGCAAAGAACTGAATTGAAATTGCCCTTTTAGTTGTCACACACCTTCTCTATAATGTTTAAAGAATGAAAATAGGAACAGACTTTGATGTCTGTTTATATGTATTAGATGTTACATTGTAAGTTTAATGTGGAACATTATCTCTTTTGTTGACTGCAGTTTTACAGTTCTGATTTGTTCGCTTTGCTTCTGACTTCTTACCTTCCTACTACATTTTGGAGGCTGCTCCCTGCTGCCACCCCCCCTCCAGGTTTTATGCCAGTGTTTCTCCTTAGACCATCTCTCCACTCTTGGCAGCATATTTCAACCATTCACTTGGCTTACATTTCTTTTAGAGACAAGTGACCTACTAACTTTCTGCCTAGATCTTGAAAGCCTTTTGAAACTGAAGTATTTATTTATTTAATGGATTTGTATTCCACCATAGTCAGATTTTGGGTGGTTCACATACACTGAAAAAAAGCAATAAAACATCCACAATAAACAAATAAAGGTAATTAATCGATTCATACCTCTGAGGTTTCTAAATTTCCTCCTTTTTTAACAGTGTAGAGAAAGGAAAGTAATTAGAATGGGTAGATTGAAAAAAAAATGGGGGGGAGGCTATTCCAAAGTGTGGTATAACTACAGAGAAAGTGCACCTACTCCACCCCCTTACCTCATGAAAGCAGAGAATCAGGAGCAAGAAATTATGGTTGACTGATGCTCTTCAAAGGTGTGGAGAGACACCGCAGCCAAGAACACCAGCTGGAAGACAGATTCTAGCCATTGCAATCTTCCTGAGTCAAAGGGAAATTGTGAGATAAACCATGTGTACTCCAGACAGTAGTTCTTCGTGACTAAACTGCAGAAATAGAAAAGGTTTTGTAGTCGACTCAGAAGTTGAATTGCCAGGATTCCTCGGATGTGGTGGAGCTGACAGAAACATTAAGCCCTACCTTCCTCATTTCTTAATTACTTTGGGAAGTAATTAATCTGCAGATAAAGAGACATTCTCTCTATGGCAAAAGTAAGATTCTTTGTGGTGAGTTAAACCTTCTTTCAAGATAAGAATAATAATAAAAAAAAACAAGAAAGAGAGACTTTGATTTAAAGATTCAAAACTCCTTTGCAAAAAGATTAATAAAAAGATCTAAGAAAGTTTTAAAATGGATAAAGGAAACATCTTTCCTATTTTTTTATTTTTATCATCTTTACTTTTGATAAAAGAGGTTCGGTATAAATTTGCACTAAACCAGTTAAAGAGAATAGTCCTGCATGGAAATGCTTGCTGTTTATTCTTTAAAGAGTGTATTTAATTGGCAGACTCTACATAATAAAAGATAAGGTAAAGAAACAGGCTGTGAAGCTTAGTTGCCATGGAAATGTGCTGTGTGTTGTAGCTGAAGCTACAGAGAGCTATCAAAATGAAAGGGTCAAAACACAAAAAGATAGCAAGGGGGGGAAAGGACAGGTTTGTCTTATTGGGGACACCTTCATTTCTGGATTACTATCATAAAAATGGCTACTAGAAAAATGGCAAGAGATAGCAGGAGGGGCTCGTTAGAGCAACCTACAGAAAAAAATAATTATCACAAGATATACTTCAGAAATTACTTGAACAGATGGGAAACAAAATAGATGCTTTTTTTGAGGGGGGGAAACAATGGATGAAAGGTTTATAAAGTTGAGGGAGGAGATGAAAGATGTTAAAAAGATGGAAAGTTCTATAAAGCAAATACTTACAGAGATGGCTAAATTGACTTCCTTGATTAGAGAAAAGATAATATCTATATTTATGAGTGACTAGAAACCCCTTATAGATTTTTTGCATGAAACAGAAAAAATGTACTTTGATGGTTAAAAAAAATAGTTAGATAATAGAAAAAGTGAGGTTCTTTGTAATCATAGAATAAAAGATAATTTTGCAATCATACTTATATTCACTGCAAAAAAATCATGATCTTTCTATTTCTTTTTGATCTTTTATTTCCACACTTTCCTCTCTTTTTTCTTTCTTTCTTTTGTATTAGTTTGTGTGAAAACTTTTAAACCTTTTAAAAACTTTTATATTTATATCAAATATAAATATTTCTGTAGATGCTTGTATCAGGGGACTGACATTGTATTTAGAAAGAAGCCTTGTAAGTACTTTGATGTCAAGCCACACAGGATTTTGAGTACACTGAAAGTTAATGGGAAGGGAGAGCAGGAGTCAAAACACAACTATTATGCACCCATGTCAGTGACAACCTACCAACAACTGGACTGCTGTATTCTGGATCGACTGAAACATCAGATGCAGCCCCTCTTAATGTCACCTGCAGTAATCCCAGTGAGAGATAATGTGGCATGAATAATAATAATAATAATAATAATAATAATAATAATGTTGGAAGGGACCTTGGAGGTCATCTAGTCCAACCCCCTGCTCGGGCAGGAAACTCTATACCATTTCAGACAAATGGCTGTCCAATCTCTTCTTAAAGACTTCCAGTTTTGGAGCGTTCATAGCTTCTGGAGGCAGGTTGTTAATTGTTCTAACTGTCAGGAAGTTTCTCCTTAGTTCTAGGTTGCTTCTCTCTTTGATTAGTTTCCATCTGTTGCTTCTTGTCCTGCCTTCAGGTGCTTTGGAGAATAGCTTGACTCCCTCTTCTTTGTGGCAACCCTGAGATATTGGAACACTGCTATCATGTCCCCCCTCGTCCTTCTCTTCATTAAACTAGACATACCCAATTCCAGTAACTGTTCCTTGTATGTTTTAGCCTCCAGTCCCCTAATCATTTTTGTTGCTGTTTTCTGTAATCTTTCGAAAGTCTCAACATCTTTTTTACATTGTGGTGACCAAAACTGATGCAGTATTCCAAGTGTGGCTTTACCAAGGCATTATAAAGTGGTATTAACACTTCATGTGATCTTGATTCTATCCCTCTATTAATGCAGGCTACCACTGTCTTGGCTTTTTGGCAGCTGCAGCACACTGCTGGCTCATATTTAAGTGATTGTCCACTAGGACTCCGAGATCCCTCTCACAGTTACTACTATTGAGCAAGGTACCCCCTATACTATACCTGTACATTTGGTTTTTCTTGCCTAAATGTAGAACCTTACTTTTTTCACCACTGAATTTCATTTTGTTAGATAGTGCCTAATGTTCAAGTCTGTCAAGATCTTTCTGAATTATTATCTCAAGAGACAGAGACCCCAGATATGGCTGCAGCTGGTGCAACAGCTGGTCATCTACCAATAGGTATGAGTGTCCAGGATCCCCAAGTCACGGACCTGCTTCATCAGGGACTGTGCTACTCCATCAAGAGACAAGACTGGAGATATTAAGAAGTCCTGACAAACAAACAATAGCTGTATCATATTAGATTTAGCTTCATCATGAATGATGTTTTTAACACTGCTCCATTTTTCTTTCAGTTTAAGCAACTTAAACTACATAGCTGGTGCTGAAGATGCTGGTTTGGAGATAAACCAGAGGATAAAAGGTCATTGGTTGTTCAGCAATTGAAGGACCCTCCAACTTCAATTCTGGAAGGTTCCTTCAATTTCTGCTTGATTGCTTCGGACATTGTTAGTTGTTTTCAGTATTTCTTTTCTGAAACGAAAGAAGTATATATATGAAGATTGACTTCATATTTTTCTGTACCTGTTTTTTTGTGAGACAGAGTAATTTATTCACAACTGTTGTTGCTGTTACGCCTCTGAACAGGGCCAGTCTTCACTAAATCATTTTTGTCCTTTTTGCCGCATTTGATAAGGTTTTCACTTAAAAATTGTTGTGCTTTTGCAAAACTAGCTATTTCCCTTGAGCCTGCAGATACCAATCTCTTAGGACAGAATTTCTCAAACTATAGGTTGCCACACAGCTGGGGGATGGTAAGCAACAGAAAAAGGGAAGGGTGGGGAGGACTTTTTTTAAAGCTGAACAGATTTTTGATGGCAAAGTAGGAATGCTGTGCAACCTTACTAGAAGCTGAAAAAGCCAAGTGGAAAGCAAAGCTCAATATGAATTTTGGAAGATAGTTAAACTCATCTGTCCTGTTGGTGACAGCTGGTGACTTGTGGCACGCTGTGCAATATGCCACATGCCACAGGCATCCACAGAGGCTTCCTGCTTTCATCAAAATGGCTAATGCACAATTGTGCTGACACACCACAAGCTCTGCCCCTGTAGGACTGGCATCATGACAGTGTGACAACTGCTTTCATCATTCTGACCCGCCCCTCCCGCATTGGCCTCTCCCTGTGGATGCCACTGATTTATGCTCCGTCTTTGTAGAAGCATACGTATTTGTGAACTTCAGTATTTTTATTCTGTAATTTTAAATTTTTGGCTTCTTAAAATGGAAGAAAAAAATTGGATGGTTAAAGAAGAGCTCATGGGGATACTAGCAGAACTGCTGATAAAAGTCAAGTGAGTGTCATGAATATTTCATTCCCTTTAGTAAATGCTATATTTCTTACCCAACCATAAGCCCAAAGAAAGCATTAGCTTTACTTATAGAGGTGGAGTCAGCCACATGTGGTAATTATTTTAGGGAGTTGTAGCACCTAAAAGTTGGGAAACCCTTGACTTACAGGGAGATGATGCTTTCTTCTGTTTCAGAGGTGAGGAAGCCTCTGGAGGGCAAGAACTGCCCTTAATGTTCTTGGGATAGCTGAGGGCTCTACGGTGTTATCCCACAAATAAAACAGAGCTGAGTTGGGTGCAGCAATGTCCTGATACACCTGTTGGTGGGCTTACACTGTACCTTTCATCTACTTTGCCCCTAGAGATGATCGAAAACTTGGGCTTCAGTTTTCCTCACAAACAGCCAAAAGGAAATGTGAAGTCTTAATCAAAAAAAAGGGGTGGGGTGGGGTGGGAAGGCTTATTTCAGGTATCCTGGATTTCAACCCAAATCACTCTCTCCAAGTTAGCTTTTTTTTTTTTTACATATCCAGATTAAAAAACAGTTTTTGAAAAGGAGAGGAAGCATGCAGAAAAATGGAGAGTAACTGTCTCTCTCTCTCCCTCCCCCCTTCTCTCTGCCTCTGTCTCATTCTGTCTGAAATACATATGTATCATCTCTCATTAAAATTTGATACCTGGGTGGTTCACCATAAATATGCAGTTAAAAATACAGCCCTCATAAAGCCATAAAATACAAAAATAAAACTAGCAGGTAAAAACATACACATACATATATCTATTTAAAATCCCTAGAAACATATTGTCAAGTGGTTTCCAGTGCATTCCTTGCTTAGCCTTGAATACACCTGAGAGGGAAAGTCAACATTGTGTAGGATTGAAAGGTTTGCTAGGATTAAAATCCAGCCTCCCCTCTTGGAAACTCACTGGGGATTCTGGGTCAGTCAATCTCCCTCGGGTCAACCTATCCACAGAGCTATTGTGAGTAAAGTTGGAGAAGGAAATGCTAGATATGCTTTCTCTGTAAGGAAGAAGGGAGGTAGATCTACTAAATGCTCTAGGGCAGTGGTGGCGAACCTATGGCACGGGTGCCAGAGGCAGCACTGAGAGCCCTCTCTGTGGGCACGCGCACTGTCTCCCCAGTCCTAGGCCTTCAGCTGGGTTTTATAAAACCTTTTCGTTTTAGGCCTCCACCGCCGTGTGCAAAAAAACCCAAAAGGTTCAATCAATCAGTCAATTTTAACTTCTCGCGGGGAAAAAAAAGATCTTACAAAGTTGGAATTGATTGATTGAACTTTTTAGTCCCACCCAGTCTGCCGTTACCACTGCAGCCATGCCCACCCAATGGGCCACACCCACCCCGCACCCAACGATGCAGAAGTGGGTTTTGGGTTGCAGTTTGGGCACTCGGTCTCTAAAAGTTTTGCCATCACTGCTCTAAGGGTACAGTACATGTTAAAGAAAAGGGAGATGGAGAGAAACAACTGAGAAAGTTAAGGTGAATATGGACAGATACATTAATGTATTTTGCTTAGTTTTGTGTACTTATGGCAAAATTCCTCAAAATGGGCAACTGTAGAAGCAGTAGAACTTTTGAGCAAGTCATCAACGACTGCATTCTAAATACTTATGGAATATTATGCTGAGATACACATAAAATACCCACAAACCAACAACATATTTAACAAAGGATATATGGGCATGAAAAAGGAAACAAACACTGATCCTGACAGTGTTGCTTCTGTACAACATCAATTTCATTAAAGACAATGGAAATATCTAAGAGACTATCAGATCTTCCCCTTGCTGGCTGCAAGAAAACTCAGATCTTATTCTTATGCCCATAGGATGTTTTGATACAATGTGAATTTTATTGCTTTGAAATACTGGTAAGAAATCGCGTAGTTTAAGCTATTCTTAATAACTTGACCATCTGATCCCATATTTACAGCCTGAAGAGATATAGTCCAGGACTTGACATAGATTTGTATTGCCTCATGTACTGTGCATAAGGAGCCTTCATAACATTTTCTTCACTGTTTTGCCACATTAAAATTGCAACCTATTTTCTTCAGCCCCAAACAGAGTAGGGCACATCAGTAGCTACTAGCCTCCAGCCATCAGAGTCCATTAAACAAGCAATTTCAGCTACCAACATATCTGAGATAATTAAGAAAAGGTTCTTCTATATATCCAATCAGGATGCATGCTATATTCTGTAACGGAAAGCAGAGAAAGCAGCAGCTGTAGCAACAGCTGTAGTAGCTTGTATTTCTGCTGCAATGTGATGGGTAGTCAGCTCGGGTAGATTGAAAGGTCAGAGATTTGCTTGTGGCCAGTCTCTCTTTGCATTGAACACCCTTAGTTTAAGGACTGAAATTGGCAAGATAGTAATCAGTAATTCTCAGCCAAACAGACCTTTTATGTCAGCAGGGGGTTGATCTCTCCAAATTTCAAGGCCAGGAAATGAAGGACAAAAAAGGTCCAAATAGTTGGGAGGAAAAAACCTAGGAATTTCTGGAACTGAATACATGCATACTTGGGTGTAAGTGTAGGCATAGACATGCATTAAATATAGATATAGATACAGGTCTGCAATTCCCAGAACTCTTCAGTAAACAGATATTCTACATATATACGACGTCTTGTTTGCAAACATCAAATTACCTAGCCTTGATGAGTCTGTAAAGCTTCTGCTGATGTTGAATACGAAGTTGAGTTCTTGGAGAGCTGATATCTGTTTTTGTACTTAGTGAATCTAGCAGGATTGGTCTATTCCTACTCCCTGCACCATAGGAGAGAGCCCACTCCATTGTCAGAATCAAATACTGGCTAGAAATTCTCTTGCAGCCCCATTGCTGATGTTGAACTGGTCCAGAAGGTCCAGTTAACTCAGACAATGAATCAGCTAGCTAAGCAACTGAGGCAGAACCTGGTGGCTCCCATATCTGTTGTAACCCAGCTACAATGTCCCTGACCATTAGAGTTCACTACCCTTTTCCTTTCATTTCTGAGCCCTTGGAATGACTGCAGAAGGCAATCATTTCTCCAACTTTCTTTTCAGGGAAGTTTATGTGATACACAGGCACAAATATTTAACTACTGTTGATATTTATTATATATCCATATGCCTGTGGATGATTGTGAAATCTACTCCCTTAAACTTTATGCAATTTGTAAATCCCATTTTTCAAAATCTTTTGGATTATTTTGAGGTCATTTATTTGGATTTGCTTATTTATTTTCTGACACTCTTCTCTAAAGTGAATGTATTGATGATGTTGTTGTTGTTGATGATGATGATGATGTTATCCATTCAATCAAGTCCAACTCTTGGCAATTCTATGGGCCAGGTATCGCCAGGTCTTCCAATCTTGCACTGCTTCTTTGAGTTGTTCTATGCTCTGGCTGATGTCAATTTTGATGGTGTCCAGCCACTGTGTTGTTTGGCAGCCTGGTATCCTTTTTGAAATATAATTGCTTTCTCTGGTGAATGAATGGATTAAGATGGTTTTTCAAAACTTACATGATTACAAACTCCAGACTAAGGAATAGAAATATGCCTTTGATATTCCTGTTTTGGTCTATTTTGGTCCAATGTATTGCCTTGAAAAGATTTCAGAATGGATCTATCTAAACTACAGTATATATCCTATTTTGGGGACACTTCCTCTATCATGGACATAATAGAATTTTTGCTGTAAATTTGTTTCTTACTTTGTTCTATTAATCATACTACTGAATTCCCTTTAAGTGAGATTCAGTTGTACAACAACCATTTCTTCTAATGAAGTAGGCATTCATTTCTCATCCCATCATCTGTGATCCAGATCCTACCTGCCTTTTTGTTGAATAGGTTGATGTTTCTAAATTCACCCGGGGCTATACGTTTTCAATCTGTTGCAAGGGAAGGCATCGAGAAGGAGGTGCTTCAGTTTTCCAGAGCAGCCATCCAGCTACAGAGTTGGATATATTTAAAATGACTCATTTTCTTCTTCATGACTTTTGGTGGCTTTACATTAACGCATACAATATGTCAATTCCTATGTTTTTTTCTTGTCGTGCTTGTTGCTATACAAAGCCTTTCATAAACTAGATGTGTTACTGCATTCCTTTTCCTCCTCCCAAAGGTCTTAAGATACAATTTCCTTGGACTTTACTGATTTCAATAACCTGAAAGTAGCTGACATGTATTGTAAGATGATTTATTTCATTCCCTGCCTTGTTCAGCTCTCTGTTCTTGAGACACCTAGCCTGTTTATTCCACAAGATTTCTGAAATCATGGTTTGCCCAAACATCTCCTTTTTTATATAGATGTCCACAATTCATGGCACATTTGGTGAAAATTCTACTATATGTATTGAATGTTAAGTTCAACAGCCCTTCACCCAGAGTTGGATGGAGAAACTGAAAGAACAAATGTTAACCTAAAGTAATATCTTCATT
The DNA here is from genome assembly GCF_016545835.1 of Crotalus tigris. Lineage (NCBI taxonomy): Eukaryota > Metazoa > Chordata > Lepidosauria > Squamata > Viperidae > Crotalus > Crotalus tigris. The sequence continues at coordinate 199,717 of NW_024097523.1, forward strand.
GCTGTATAAACTATCACAAGACAATTAGTGTGATCTATAACCTATGATTATGTGTGCATATAATAGCACGTTGACTCCTCAAATGTCATCATTTCAGGTCACCATGCCTGCTGCCAAATGTTTCCCAGTCGTCCCCTGTCCCAGAGAGCTCCTGGTTTTCTGCAAATGATCATACACTACCCAGTACAGGAGAAATATACTATAGTATTTGGCTCATTGGAAGTGGTATCTAGATATGGAATGTTCATGGCAAACAGCAAAAGACAGACATAGCTCTCACTTTCTGAGCAGTACCAATGGCAAAACCATCACAATCTCCAATCACATGACTGGTCCCATGTCGTAGCACTGACATCTGCCACCAGTTCTGATTCCGAATGAGAAAATAGAAATGGTTTGGGGAAAGAGAGGAAGATATTTGTATGTCTAATGAGAGACAGAGACTTCCCCACCAGAAGCTGGGAAGGAGAATTAGGGACGGGTGGAACTATTCTAATAAAGCAGTGGTTCTCAACCTGTGGGTCGGGACCCATTTGGAGTTGAACGACCATTTCACAGGGGTCGCCAAATAATGCAGTCCGCCATTTTTTCCCCCTTTTCCTTAGCTGTGCTACTCCCTTTTATTCTATTGGCTTTTGAAAGCCAATAGAATAGACTCTCTTGAATAGAGTCTAATTCTATTGGCTTTCAAAAGCCAATAGGAATTGTCCAGGCTGTCTCTGCCCTGCTGAGCCCGCCAAAAGTCCCATTCTGCAAATGGTGCTGCACCAGTTGAGTAGTCCTCGACTTACGACCGGTTGAGCAGTCCTCGACTTACGACCAGTTGGAGGGTCGCGGCATTAAAAAAGTTGAGAACCACTGTAATAAAGAATAGAAACTCACCTCTTTCTGTTGTCTGTCATCAGAAGGAAGGGGTGAACAGAAAGGAGGGAATTTCTCTGACTTCATTTGAAGAACACATAGAAATTGTCCCAGTTTTGGAAATCCCTAGGCAGGAAGGAGGATAAGGGAGATTTGAAGGAGACTGACTTCAGGTGACATTTGAGGGAGGCATGGCAAGCTGAAGATGGCTCTGTGAAGAGAAAGCCGATGACCACAGCAAAAACCAAGGACTGGACTGGTTTCTTAGAACCTCTCTGGATGATGGCATGACTAAATTAGCTTCTTATAGAAAAAGCAATATCTACATTTATGGTTGACTGAAAACCCATTATAATTTTTTCCGTAAAATGGGAAAAAATGCACACGATTTGTGGTTTCAGTGATTAGGAACAAAAAAAAAACCCAGGATAATAGAAAAGAGCAAGCTTTCTTTTGTAATCAATGAGATAAATTTGTAACTGTGCTTATGTTTGTTGCAAAGATATTCAGAAGCTTCTTTCTATTTCTTTTTATTATTTCTTTCTGCTTTTATTTTTTATTAGTTTGTGCTAGTTTTTATGCTCTTCATAATCCTTTCAATAACATTTCATTAAAAAAAAGTTAAGGACAGGGGATCACCCATATGTGCTTTGACTGGCTGCTCCACATGAGGAGACCACAGGACAGTGGTTTTCTGCAGGTTTGAGTGCCAGGAAACAACAGGATTAACCATCTTGCTCACAACTATGGCAGAGACTTTTAAAGGACCATTTTCTAGTCATTTCAGAAATTACTTTTGAGTTATTGGAAATTTTTGGAACAACATTTTAGAAAAAGCTGGGTGAATCTGCCTTCAGTCCTATATGGAAGAAAATTTTAATCATAAGCTTAAAGAATTCAAAGACTCTGAAATAAACAGCAAGAAGCAAAATAAGATTTTGATCTTAAAAAGTTATAAATAGACTAAGGGTCCAAATAAAATTGAAATACTGAACACTTAGATTTTGAAATTAATTATAAAAAACAAAAGGCTTCTCAATAAAAAATATATTCTGTTTTGATTTTTATAAGAGATGACAAAGATAAGCAATTTCATGATTTCAAAAACTGGACATTAGAGGGGATTAAGTTTTTTAAGTAGAAGAATGATTTACAAGCCTGTTGCAAAAAGTTATAACAATAGGAAAACTGAAGGAGACATTTTGAAGAATGGAATCAAAAAATAGTAGCCACAGTATCAGCAATGTCAATAAATATGTCTGCTTCAATGGATAGACTATGTCCAAAAGATGTTATTGAAGAAATGACAAATGTGGAACTTATCTGACAAGATACAAACAGTATTGAAAGTGGATTGATAACTGACAGGCTTAAGAATATGACTTAGAGAAGGATATTTCACAGGAACTATAAAAAAAATTGGCTAAAATTATAAAATTTAAAAGGGAAACAAAAGAAACAAGCTAAGAAAATGACCTGAATAATATTTCCCTATTAGATTTACAAAAGCAACTTGTTAAAGCCTCGAAGAACTTTGTGTTATGAGACAAAGAAGAAATGTAGAGAAATCAGTTTGTAGGACAATATTTGATTGAACTAAAGATTAAGACTATGAGAAGTAAATGGAAGGAATATAAAGTTGGTTTATTTTATCAAGGTTAAAACAAGATATGTTGTTATTTCTGGCAACTCTTCCTGGATTTCTACTGATACCAGGATTGAAAAAATAATGCTTTGTGGATTTATTTATAGATAAAAGATGGGATATGGGATGAAGAGATTAATGGTTGTAACCTTAGAGAGAGAGAAGAGTTACAAAATGTGATTATATTTGTTGTGATGAAGATTGGAAGTCACTTCTTTATATATTTTTTTTCTCTTTATTATATTATCACTTTTCTCTTTCTTCTCTTTTTTGCATCTTTTACTCCTTTCTATCCTCTTTTTATTTAGTTTGTATTAGTTTTTATTATATTCAAAATGCTCAATAAAAATTTATATAAAGCTTGTGTGCGTGTTGGTATGAATGGAGTTGACTTCAGTTTCATATAACAATGAAATGAAAATGAAGGCCACAATTCCATTCCAGTCTCCTACAATGGGAGGAAGGAAGTGAGGAAGGGAAAGATATATCTGACATCTCCATGTCCAAAAGACAAGGGAATTTAAAATACAGAAAGTATCAATTAGATTAGGTAGCTAATAAGCTGCTTTTCAAGTCAGACAGAAGCATAGGTGAACTTGGAAATATCTCTAACTCTCTTGAATGGCTCAAAGCAAAACCCTGGGATTGAAATTTCTGTCTGTCTGTCTGTCTGTCTGTCTGTCTGTCTGTCTCTCTCTCTCTCTCCAGCAAAAGGCAGATGTTTTGTACATAAAAATTTTTTTGTCTGCAGTAAACCAATCTACTTGTCTGTGTTCAGCCTGTGAAGCTTCTGTTTATATTGAATGCAGGGCTGAGTTTTTATTGCTGTGCCTAGTGAAGTTTTGACACTCAGAGATAGGAGCACCACCCTAATGTACATGTCCCATATCTTTCTAGCTCACATAAACCATGCCTAGCTCAAAACTCCCCCCCCCATTTTCTTATGGACTGCCTGTTGCTGTAGCAATTAATTATTTTTCATGATGTTATGTCAGGCAAGCCAGTGGCACCCACAACAAACTGAATACTAGAATGACAATTTTGCCCTTCCTCTGATTACCATGGGGTATCATCCACCCTAGAATTCCTTGTAGCCTCAGCTGCTGGCAGCATCTGACTACCCATGCCTGGTAATACGTGGGTAAGAGACCATCAAGGAACACTAAGGTTATAGGTATGACTGAGAGGCTGAAAAAAAATCCTGGAAATGAGCAATGACAAATCACTTTTGTAGTGTTGCCAGGAAAGCTGTACAGATGAGTCCTCAAAGAAGGAAGAGTCTCTACCATTTTGCCTTTCTTGTGCTTTTTTAATAACAGAATTGATTGATGCTTCGGAGATGCCAAACATCCTGCACTCAAACTGTTCTATACTTTCAGAAGTGTTGGTTTACATACGGTGCAAAAATGTGGTTGTTTCAGACAGAGGTTATTAGAATGGACAATCAGAGTGGGAAACATCCAAATGCCTGGCAGCACTAAGATGAGGGAGAAGAGTAGGAGCCGGAGGAGGAGAAGAGGGATGGGGAGTCAGTTCCTAACTGCAGTGCTCTAGTGGCCATCACAATAAAGAAGAGGCACACAGCCTAGTCCATTGGCAGCGGCTGCTGAAAGGAAGGAGGGAAAGAACGTGCTGAGTAGTGAAGGGGAGGACACAGTAGAATATGCCATATGGGGACTTTGGGGACAGCAGTGGTAACAACTGAAGGTGGGAAGAGGAGGGGAGGGGAGGCTAGGCTACGAGAAGGTTGGGAGTTTGGAGACTGACAAGCTACATAGAGTGGGGAAAAGAACCAACCTTGTCCTGCTCGCTCCATAAGATCCCTTTGGGATACCTCCAGATTTTGTTTTGCTTAGAGCAACTACTGCTAAGATCCAGATTTTAGTTCTGCCAAACAGCTGCTGATTTTAACTGGTTTGGTAGAACTTTCAGAACACACTGGTTTATTCCAGATTTGAAATAAAACATGCTTTCCCTTTGCTGTGCGCCCTTAGTTGTGTTCTTCTCATAAATTCTTCCAGCTCATTCCTTGGCTTCCCAAATGAAAGATAGCTAACAGAGCAGGAGGAATGTGGCCAGGATTGTATTGATTGGAATTGTGGGTGGGGGGAGCAACTTTTGAGCTCACAGCTACCCATCTTCTAGCTTCCTTTATCTTCTCTTCCTGCTGTGGTCTATCTTGACTCTCACTAGGATAACCACAGGAAAAATCTGGCCTTCATTGCCGCATAGGCTCCTAATCAACAACAAGCCTTGTCAAATAAGATTAATTAAGGTGTACCATTTGTCGGAAATGTTTACACATTTATTCTTTAGAAAAAGGAACGTCAGCATTTAAGTGAAGGGAGGAAGTATTGGAGACAAGAAATAAAGTGTGAGTTTGAGTTGCACATAAGGAACAGGCCCCATAACCGATAACAAGAAAGGAAGGGGGGGTGAAGTGTCAATTGCTAGATTTTCATCAACAAACTGAGTGCCAATTCCTATTTCATTGAATTACCCTTAAGTGGTTTTGCACAAATGGCTGTCATTTATGGAAAAGCAACATAGGGAAAAACTGTGTTTACTATTTGTTATGCGGGATGAAATTCTTCGTCAGTTCCAGGCAAAAGAAACACTATTCTATTTCAAGAAAAATAAATTAATAAATTAATAATAATTTATTAATGTATAACATATTAGTTATTCTTCCAGCTGTGGTTGAAAGGTGTGTGTTTGTGTGTGGGGGGAACAGTTTAAAACTGGAAATACTGTATGTTGGGTAGCTGCAGTAAAAACACCGACTCTTGTAACAGAATCTTAAAAGTCGAGAAAGGATGCTTCCATGTTGCCACTGTTTCACTCCCCAGTATCTCAAATGTTATTTGAAGACAATCTGCTATCATCTTTATTTTTTATGATCTTGACACCCTGAGTAGAAGCAAGGAACACCATTCAATCATTGTCCTGCCCAAGTTGCCTCAAGTCTTGGAGTAATGAGATTCCCTCCACGCCTCCATTCCACACTCGTAACACACTCCAGGCAATGTCATGCTTTGCGTTGTTTGTCTCATTGTTTATTTTAAAAAAAAATTCAAGGATGTCCTGTGAATGGGAGCTGAAATGCCATCAGGCTACCTTTCCCCTTGGGAGACTAGCTAGGACAGCTGAGCCTAGAAGTTTGGGTAAAGTAAAACTTTGTGCAGGTGGGGAAATGGACTTTCACCAGCTCCACAGAGCTGCAGTGTTTCACAGCAAGGACTAGTGCAGGGATAGGCAACCTTGGCTCTTTTATGACTCATGGACTTCAACTCCCAGAATTCCTGAGAGTCATAAAAGAGCCAAGGTTGCCTACCCCTGGACTAGTGTTAGGGCGACTTCAGTTCCCTTGTAGCCATGTCAAAAGTAAATCAGTTTAGATGCCAAACGCAATTGATGAGGTAAGATCACGTAGGTTTGGAGCCAATTCCAAAATGGTGCAAATTCTGTGTGAATGTGCTGGCAATTTAGGGAGTGTAGTACCAGACAGAATCTTTCACAATAGAGTTGTGGGTGACATATGGAGGATGCTGATTTTTTCCCCACATCTATTTAGAATTTTTATGCCCTTCTTGTTTGCTTTAGACAATTAGCTCTTTTCCTAATCCTAATCCCTTTCTTATGTGAAACCAAGGCTATTTTGCTGGATTGGATGTGCAATACCAGACTGTGGGCCATCCAGATAAGAACAGTATAGTCAGGGAAGCCACAGAATACTGTACTTTTATATAATGATGGCTGTGAAGTACGGGATATAGGTAGCTTCAGGCACAAAATGGTTGGAGGCCAATCTAATAAGATCAGAATTTGACTCAGGAAAGTTGAGGCATATCTACCAGAAAGGGCTAACTGCAGGAGGAAGGGAGGGAGGGAAATAAAATCTTCAAGTCATTGTTGATTTCTGGACTAGTCCTTGGAAGTTTTATTGGCAAGATTTCAAAAGTAGTTTGCCTCTGTCATTTACCTCTAGGGCTGAGAGAAAGGGACTGGCCCAAGATCATCCAACTGGTTTTGTGTCTACGAAGACGTTAGAACTCACCATCTCTCAATTTCTAGCCTTAAACACTGCATAACACTGGTTCTCCTTTGCTTTTTGTATTCTTCAATTTCCATATGTTAAAGCTGCTCATAATGTCTCCCTTGGCAAGATGTATTTGAGAGAAATGGTGTGGACTGGGCACATTAAATCATGAGCGGATTTGAGAGGGCAGAGCCCAAAACTATGTCTTCCGACATCACCAGAAAAGCTAGGAGATCGTGGATGTATTCCTGGAGGGATGAAAGCAAAAGCCTCTTAGAGGCAAACCATGTTCTCAGTGTGCTGGGGAACTGAGGTCAGGTGTTAGGGCTGCAGGTTTCCTCCATCTGACTTAAGTGATGGATAGACATAGCAGATTATGGTAGGAAATATCAGTTACCTCACTGTAAGCAATTGAGTAGAAGAGCCTGGGAGATCACAAACTAGTGGGAATCAGGGATAGATTATTCCAACTTCTTGCAAAGAGAATCCCATGACTCTCCCTTATTCAGCAGCAGTGGAAACAGGAGCTCATGCCAGTGAATTCATCTACAATAATTATGTAATACTTTCAGTGTACTACACATAAAGAGCCACAACAGTGAGATTTTAAATTTGTGTAGTAATAGGGGAGGCATCCTTCCCCATTAAACCTGAATTTAGTGATTCAGATATCAGAAGACAGGCAATCAAACTGGCAGGTGATGTTAATTTAATACAATATCACCCCATGCAAAGGAGAGAAAGAAATATGCCCAACAGGAATACATAAAATGATACTGTTGTGTCCTGAGCCTGCTGAAGTATTCAGCAGGCTCAGAAATGTTGCAAACGGTCCTGGGCAAACCAAAAGCTGCCCGGGACCAGACTAGCTGGCGCTAGCCTTGTGTGTATGCACAAGGTGCGAAATAGCCAGATTCCTATTGGTTATTGTTGTCCGGGTTCAGCACACTATAAAAGGCCTGCGTGCCTTTTGCTGTTTGCTTGGTTGTAAGGAGAAGGTCAATAAAGAGATTGCTTGTTCATCATGTGTCTTCGTCTAATGCAGTGGTTCTCAACCTTTTTAATGCCGCGACCCCCAATCAGTCGTAAGTCGAGGACTACTCAACCGGTCGTAAGTCGAGGACTACTCAACTGGTGCAGCACCGTTTGCAGAATGGGACTTTTGGAGGGCTCAGCAGGGACTTTTGGCGGGCTCAGCCTGGACAATTCCTATTGGCTTTTGAAAGCCAATAGAATTAGACTCTATTCAAGAAAGTCTATTCTATTGGCTTTCAAAAGCCAATAGAATAAAAGGGAGTAGCACAGCTAAGGAAAAGGGGGAAAAAATGGCAGACTGCGGTGTTTGGCGACCCCCGTGAAATGGTCGTTCGACCCCAAATGGGGTCCCGACCCACAGGTTGAGAACCACTGTTCTAATGCCTGAGAACTGAATACATAAAAGATACGATGATGGTGTTGTCACAAGAGAGCAGTAAAAAAGAATATTTAGAGCAGAACAGCAACATGTGGTCCTCCGGATGTCGAACTCCAACCCAGCAGCCCTAACCAAAATCGACATTGCTGAGGAATGACTGAAGTTTTTGCTCTCATCCTTGACATAGTGTGATCCAAGTATATATATATCCCATATATATCTACTCTATATATCTACAGAAGGTAAAGGGAATTGCCTTGAAGGACAGAAAGAACCTCTAGGAAAGCAATCGTCAGGTAAGTGGGGTTTGAGCCAAGAAAAACACTTGAGAAAACCTCTCAGACAAGCCCAGAGGTCTTCAAACTTGGCTCTTTTATGACTTGTGGACTTCAACTCCCAGAATTCCTCAGCCAGCGTGCCTGGCTGAGGAATTCTGGGAGTTGAAGTCCACAAGTCATAAAAGGGCCAAGTTTGAAGACTCCTGGATAAGCCCCTCCCTAGCTCACACTAATTAAAGGAGAGCGAAGCACAGTCAGACTTGCAAGATGTTGTTACAGTAAAAGTAGTCCTGATCTACATGGCATTGGTTCCTTAACTTGACCTATCTCGTAAGGCTGACAATATCAGAGCTGAGAAAAACTGACTGCAGGGAAGAAAGATGAAAGTTGTCATTTGTGAAAAATACAGACCTTTCAACAATTTATTTCAGAAAAAAAAAAGGTCAGCAATGGCTCCCCTCTGCTTTGTCTTTGTAGCATTACTATGTACATATCCTGGACTGCTCATCTGTACATGGCAATGTGAAAATGTGTGTCAAGGATAGGGAACAATATCAAAACAATATCAGAGAAGGCAAATACTATATACAGATACTGGGAGGTGTGGCCAAAAGAATACATTGTGTGGTACTGGGAGAAAAAAAAGAGACATATATTATAAGCTCTAAATCTGAAGGCAGAGGAAGAATATCATAAAGTTGAATAAGGTAGAGAAAAAGACAGCCAAAGTGGACAGAAGGCTAACAAACCTTCCCTGTGAGAACCAGTTATATTGCTTGGAATTTTTTTTCTTACTGAGAAAAAAACCCAAGGAGGATTTAATAGTGATTATATATGGGCAGGATAGAATGGATAAAAATTTCATTCTCTTTCTGTCTTTCAGAAGCACTGGATCAGAGGTCATCTCCAGCATAGAATTCCATGGAGTTAAAAATACACTACCGTCATAGTGTACCGTCATACCCCTTTATGGATTACTGCCTTGTCGTGGCGAAGGGGCTTGCGTAACTCAATGAAGCTATAAGCTATGCCGTGCAGGGCCACCCAAGACGGACAGGTTATAGCAGAGAGTTCTGACAAAATGTGATCCACTGGAGAAGGAAATGGCAAACCACTCCAGTATCTTTGCCATGAAAACCCCATGGACAGTACTAAAAGGAAAAAAGATATGACGCTGGAAGATGAGCCCCTCAGGTCGGAAGGTGTCCAATATGCTACTGGGGAAGAGCAGAGGGCTAGTACTAGTAGCGCCAGAAAGAATGAAGCGACTGGGCCAAAGCCGAAAGGACGCTCAGCTGTGGATATATCTGGTGGTGAAAGGAAAGTCCGATGCTGTAAAGATTTTTTCTCCATAGGAACCTGGAATGTAAGATCCATGAATCAAGGCAAGCTAGACGTAGTCAAAAAAGAGATGACAAGACTGAACATCGACATCTTAGGAATCAGCGAACTAAAATGGACAGGAATGGGTGAATTTAACTCAGATGACCATCAGGTATACTACTGTGGGCAAGAATCCCTCAGAAGAAATGGAGTAGCCTTCATAGTCAATAAAAGAATAGGAAAAGCAATACTGGGATACAATCCCCAAAATGACAGAATGATCTCAATTCGAATCCAAGGCAAACCATTCAATATCACAGTAGTCCAAATCTATGCCCCAACCACTGGTGCTGAAGAGGATGAAATTGACCGGTTCTATGAAGCCCTACAGCACCTTATAGAATTAACACCAAAAAATGATGTCCTTATCATCATGGGGGATTGGAATGCTAAGGTAGGAAGCCAAAAGATAACCGGAATAACAGGCAAGTTTGGCCTTGGAGTACAAAATGAAGCAGGGCACAGGCTAATAGAATTTTGTCAAGAGAATACGATGGTCATAACAAACACTCTTTTCCAACAACCCAAGAGACGGCTCTACACATGGACATCACCAGACGGTCAACATAGAAATCAGATTGACTATGTGCTCTGCAGCCAAAGATGGAGAAGCTCTATACAGTCAGTAAAAACAAGACCAGGAGCTGACTGTGGCTCAGATCATGAGCTTCTCGTTGCAAAATTTAGGCTTAAATTGAAAAAAGTAGGGAAAAGCACTAGGCCACTCAGGTATGAACTAAATCATATTCCTGATGAATATACAGTAGAGGTGACAAATAGATTTAAGGAACTGGATCTGATAGACAGAATGCCTGAAGAACTATGGATGGAAGTTCGCAACATTGTACAAGAGGTAGCAACTAAAACCATCCCAAAGAAAAAGAAATGCAAGAAAGCAAAATGGCTGTCTGAGGAAGCTTTGCAAATAGCTGAGGAAAGAAGGGAAGCGAAAGGCAAAGGAGAAAGAGAAAGATACACCCAATTGAATGCAGAATTCCAGAGAGTAGCTAGAAGAGATAAGAATGCCTTCTTAAATGAACAGTGCAAAGAAATAGAAGAAAACAACAGAACAGGGAGGACCAGAGATCTCTTCAAGAAAATTGGAGATATGAAGGGAACGTTTCATGCAAAGATGGGCATGATAAAGGACCAAAATGGCAGAGACCTAACAGAGGCAGAAGAGATTAAGAAGAGATGGCAAAACTACACAGAAGAACTATACAAGAATGAGCTTAACATCCCAGATAACCACAATGAGATGATCATTGACCTCGAACCAGACATCCTAGAATGTGAAGTGAAATGGGCCTTAGAAAATCTGAGCAACAACAAAGCTAGTGGAGGTGACAGTATTCCAGCTGAGCTATTCAAAATCTTAAAAGACGATGCAGTAAAAGTGCTACACTCAATTTGCCAGCAAATTTGGAAAACTCAACAGTGGCCACAGGATTGGAAAAGGTCAGTTTACATTCCAATTCCAAAGAAAGGCAATGCCAAAGAATGTTCAAACTATCGCACCATTGCACTCATTTCACATGCTAGTAAAGTTATGCTTAAAATCCTACAAGCTAGACTCCAGCAGTATGTGGATCGAGAACTACCAGAAGTACAGGCAGGATTTCGAAGAGGCAGAGGAACTAGAGATCAAATTGCCAACATACGCTGGATCATGGAGAAAGCTAGGGAGTTCCAGAAAAACATCTACTTCTGCTTCATTGACTATGCAAAAGCCTTTGATTGTGTGGATCACAACAAATTGTGGCAAGTTCTTAAAGAGATGGGAGTACCAGACCATCTCATTTGTCTCTTGAGAAACCTATATGCGGGTCAAGAAGCAACAGTGAGAACCGAACACGGAACCACTGATTGGTTCAAAATTGGAAAAGGAGTCCGGCAAGGCTGTATACTGTCGCCCTGCCTATTTAACTTATATGCAGAGCACATCATGAGAAAGGCAGGGCTAGATGAATCAAAAGTTGGAATTAAGATTGCCGGGAGAAATATCAACAACCTAAGATATGCAGATGATACCACTCTAATGGCAGAAAGTGAAGAGGAACTAAAGAGCCTCTTGATGCGGGTGAAGAAGGAGAGTGCAAAAGTTGGCTTGAAACTCAACATTAAGAAAACCAAAATCATGGCATCCGGCCCTCTCAATTCCTGGCAAATAGATGGGGAAGAAATGGAGGTAGTGACAGATTTTATTTTTCTGGGCTCCAAGATCACCTCAGATGGAGACTGCAGCCAAGAAATTAAAAGACGCTTGCTCCTGGGGAGGAAAGCTATGGCAAATCTAGACAGCATTCTAAAAAGCAGAGACATCACCCTGCCAACAAAAGTGCGCATAGTCCAGGCCATGATTTTCCCAGTTGCAATGTATGGCTGTGAAAGTTGGACCATAAGAAAGGCTGAGCGCCAAAGAATTGAGGCCTTTGAACTATGGTGCTGGAGAAGACTCCTGCGAGTCCCTTGGACTGCAAGGCGTTCAAACCGGTCAGTCCTAGAAGAGATCAACCCCGACTGCTCTTTAGAAGGCCAGATCCTGAAGTTGAAACTCAAGTACTTTGGCCACCTAATGAGAAGGAAGGACTCACTGGAGAAGAGCCTAATGCTGGGAAAGATTGAGGGCAATAGAAGAAGGGGACGACAGAGAATGAGATGGCTGGATGGAGTCACTGAAGCAGTAGGTGTGAATTTAAATGGACTCCAGAAGATGGTAGAGGACAGGAAGACCTGGAGGAATGTTGTCCATGGGGTCGCGATGGGTCGGACACGACTTCGCAATTAACAACAACAACAACACCGTCAGATGTGATGAAGATGTTTATTTAAAGAGCTTTGAACGAGAGGTAGGTCCCTTTTGTACTTGAATTGTTTTTCACTGAAAGTGCTATGGCCACACTAAGCAGAACAGTAGTGCCTTTATGTAACACAGATGCAGAAATTCCCTTAGGATTGGGGCAGGCATTTCTGGTATGCTATGCCTATCCTACTTTTGTTTTGTTTTCTTTTCCAAGATAAAGAGAATGGGAAATGGCAATTTTGTCTGTAACTTACTACAGTATCCAATTTCAGTGACACAATTTCAAGGGGCTTGGGGAGTTTGGATCAGGTTCTTCATGTGTCCCATGGGGCTGTGGCTTGGAAGCAACAAATGGAAAAGAAAAACACTTTTGGAGGATAATTCCTCCACCCTGTTACCGTCTCCAGCATACTTGATGCACACCTTTAGAGGTTAGGAGAATCTTTCTGGAATAGCTTTACATAGTATGCAGAAGCTGCAGGGGCTAATTAAATCCTGTTGCCCACGTGGGTTAATGTCACATATAGCATGAATTTAAGGGCAATGTGTTTTTCCAGAATCAAAGGCCCCATACACCTACATACCAAATGCTGGGAACTTGGGTCAGAAAAGGTACTACTGTACTGAAGGACTACTGTACATGTGGTCTTCATCATCTCAACGGCCGTTGGGAGAACCAAACGCGCCTAAATGTGTCTTTAGTTTGCCCAGTCTTTAAACTGGGATTTTTTTGGGGGGGGGAAGGTCTTTTCAATTAATCAGCAATGCTTCATTCAATCAAACAGTTTGGGGTGTTTGAAAATATGGCTGTTTATCAGACTTCTGACTCAGTCACAAAGAATAACATTCTTCCAATCCAGTGATCAACTGCAGTCTGTCACTCTTTTTTTTTTTTTTTTTTTTGAAACACCACCACCACCAAATGCTTTGATTTCACTCTGATACTTCAGATCAGCCACTTAGGGTTGACAATTTCATTATGCTGTTAAAGCACTGAACAGTTCCTAAGCCCCTCTTTTAAATATGCATAGCAATTGCTGATCTACAAAAAGCATTCTGTCCTCCGAAAACTCATGCAGTATTTCTATTGAGCTAGCATTCTCAATTTCCCTTAAATCTATTGAGGAAGCCACCAAATGTCTATACAGACCTTTGTGTACAGACATTTAAGAGTATTCAGGTTGTTTATGTCTGGTCTTTCTTTGTTTACCCTACTTTCTTGCTTTAGACAAGTTCACAGTGCTGCGGGAAGACCAAGCAATTGGGGTTTCCTAAAGCCTGAATTTCTTCCATAGTTCCTGCTAAATCTCCAAAGCACTTGATCTGGGCAAACCTCTTTCAGAAATTTTTTTAACAGAATTACAATAAAATGAGCATTTATCTAAAAGTGATGGAATCATCCTTACAGGCTAGGGTTATTCATAAAGCAGCAGAGACTAATTTTTGTTCATATTGTAAGAGGAAAGTTATTTCAGCAAACACTTTCTCTGCATATGTATATATTTCTTGCCCATATTATGTTGAGGTTATCTGTATAGAATATACTCTTTCCCCCTTGGCTGAATGCTTTTCTCCTCCACTTTGTATTGATAAATGGACTCAAGGCCTCAAAGGGAATGTATTTGACATAGGTTCATATCCAGTGATGGGAAACTATCTGGCCCCACAATTTACCTCTCCAAGATATGAAGAAAGCTTTCACTTTATCCAAGGACATTTTAATTGGAGATGTCTGGAACTGAACTTGGCAACTTTGCTATGCCAAACAGATACTCAGTCACCAGTTCCTGTCTGACAGGTGGGAGACTTGGAATTTAAACTTTATGTAATGGCCAGGAAAGAAAATAAAGGGACATGTATGCTGATGGTGACATCAGTATTCACCTCAGATCTGGTTACTTGTTCCAAGGTTTCACAATCTTATTGTTCCAGCAAACACAAATCTATTAAGAAAAAAAAAGACAGTTTAATAATAGAAGTATTTTCTTTCCACCAATTAATTTGTACACAAACAGGTTACTAATTAATACCGAGAAGCTGACTTGTCTAAACAGGACTTTGATTTCTTTTCCACACTTCATTCCACATTGATTATATGTGTCTGGGCACTTTTTACTGCCACACGCGAAAAATGGTCTTTGCGTTTAAAATGAATTTGCACAGCCGACTTTTCCATAAAAGAATGAAAAGGCCATTTTATTACCCAGCTATCTTTTTTCACCATAAAACACACACACACACACACACACACACACACACACACACAAACACGAGAAAGGAATTTTAATTCCATTCCAAGTCTGGCAATGTCTTCTAAACTGAATCAACTTCATTAAATGTATGGCACAAGAAGAAAAGCACAAAAGAGTGAGACTCTGATATTATCCAGTGAGATATCATGGCTTGCTGTATGAATCTCACTAATTTGGCAACAAAGAGAAATTTACAGTCTCATTGATTCCTATTAATTATGAATACAACTCCATAAAATCTGTAGTTCATTTAAACAAGAATAGGAAATATTGAAAGTAGAAACCTGTTTGTCTACAAAATCTCTCTAATATAGATGTTAAGTCCATATTTTGATAACCTCAGAGTCATAAAAGAGACGAGGTTGCTTACCCTGAGCTTGTTGGACAACAGCTTGAAGCTTGCCAGGTGAGCAGCAGATAGGAGAGAGAGAGAGAAAGAGAGAGGGGGGAGGGGGAGAGAGAGAGAGAGAGAGAGAAAAGAGAGGGAGGGAGAGAGAGAGAAAGAGAGAGAGACTCTTTTGACATCTAAAATGAAGATAACACTGCATATATCCTTTTTTTACCTGTATGTGTATGTGTATGTATGTGTATATATATATGTGTGTGTGTGTGTGTATACATACACACACACACACACACATATATACACACACACACAAACACACACACACCTATAATAAAGGTAAAAAAGGATATATGCAGTGCTATCTTCATTTTAGATATCAAAAGGATTTTGCGGCTCCCGGTGTTTTGTTTTTGGTGGGAAACGGGTCCAAGTGGCTCTTTGAGTGTTTTGGGTTGCCTACCCCTGTTCTAGAGGAATCAAACTGGGGAAGACGAATTAAGCTGGAAAGTTTCTGGATCTGGGGATACTGAGGATTACATATATTACAGGTGGAAAGTTTGCCCCAGATCTGTGGGTGCTAATTCATGTGCCAAATGGGCTTCCACATATGCTGTCTATATGGGAGCTGGAATCCCACACTCACTGATGTGAAAAACTGAGAAGGGCTTAAAAGTTGTTAAGCCCATACAAAAGAGCTTTATGGGATGACTTCCAAACTCAGTTACCAGCCTCTCAGGAAAGCAATTAAGGTTTAGAATTAAATCTCATTTCTAACTTGGGAGGGAGATGGCAAGAGAGGAGCTATCGGGCATTATTAAACATAATTTAACTCTTTTTTGTCCCTCCCCCTTTTATTTTATTTTTTTACTAGCAAGATTCAGTCATCATAGACCATGATGGGGCTTTTGTTTAAAAAAAAAAACTTGGCCTTAACAATTACGTGTGAATCCAAGCCCCGTGGATTGTAACTTATATTCTGTAGTTTAGCATGAACCTAGGATACTGTGGCGTGTTCAACAAACCATATTTAAAACAGACAATAACTTGGCATGTATAGATGTATACATACAGAGGGGAAGGGATGGAGAAGAGTGTGGCAACATCTGATCATATTACTAGCACTGTGGCGCAAATTTCCTCAAGGTTACAACCTCACTACTGGCTTCTTCAGTACTACTGGTAAAATACTGTAGGAAAAGTAAACAATTGTCTAAAATTGAACACCCACAGATTCAGGAGGAGAATATGGGGAATACAGGCAGTCCTCGGCTTATGACCAAAATTGAGCCCAAAATTTCTGTTGTTAAGTGAGACATTTGTTAAGTGAATTTTGCCCCATTTTACAACCTTTCTTGCTTCAGTTGTTAAGTGACTTGCTGCAACTAATAAGTTAGTAAGTCAGTTGTTAAGTGAATCTGGCTTCCCCATTGACTTTGCTTGTCAGAAGGTCACAAAAGGCAATCACATGACATTGGGACACAGCGGCACTCATAAATATGAACTCATTGCCAAGCATCTGAACCTTGATCACATGATCATGGGGATGCTGGAAAGGTTGTTAACTATGAAAAATGGTCATAAGTCACTTTTTTCAGTGCTATTGTAACTTTGAATTGTCACTAAACAAACTGTTGTAAGTTGAGGACCACCTGTATATAAACATTGCAATTCACAGCTACAGTATGAGGCTAGATGATTCTGGGAGGAACTGGACTTTTCCATAAAGCCACTTTGCCTTCCACCAAATCTATTCTCACAGTGGACCATCACATGCTTCTCTACTGTGTTCACAAGGGAGCCCTTAGCAACCATTCTTCCCAATTCATTTTCTTGGCTCCACTGATTATCTGCAAAGAACAGAATGAAATTCATAAAACAAAAGAATGGAAGATTGCTTCTCCAAATAAATTCATTATAGTCTACGTCCCCCGAGATGCGCAGCAGCTACTTTTCTCAACATGCTCCCACTTCTGTGTGACTGTCAATCCTGGGGTTATCTGAATATACTGAGGGGTAATAAGAAGAACCTTTGACAAGTGCAGAAAACAACCTAATCATCAGGAGGGTTAGAAAACTGGGCATTGGGAAGCTTGCTTTCTTTGGTCTAAAAGCTTAATTCAATCTCAAATTTCTTGGTTCTGCTCCGCATTTAATTTTCAAATGGAAGTAGGCTTAATGGTTAGAGGAAGAGAGAGGGACAGCCAGAAACTGAGGCAGCTCTGGAAGAATATGGTT
The DNA here is from genome assembly GCF_016545835.1 of Crotalus tigris. Lineage (NCBI taxonomy): Eukaryota > Metazoa > Chordata > Lepidosauria > Squamata > Viperidae > Crotalus > Crotalus tigris. The sequence goes on from NW_024097523.1 coordinate 216,973, forward strand.
CTTGGGGCCAAGTTGCAAAATTCCATCTTTTTATTTGGACATCAAAAAGCCACAATCAAATGAGAGACTTGATTACCTAAATGTTTGCTTGTGCATATTAGTGAAAGATAAAGGCGCATTTGAGACAAATGTGATTTGGGATGACTGCACCCATGTAATTTCCTTCATGGTGTTACAGAAATAAACACCATTACCATTTTGCAACTTGTGCCCAAGAACCATACTCTTCTGGAACAATGATTGGCTTCCCAGTCCTGCCAACAGTCCTAGGACCGTGGTGGCGAACCTATGGCACGCATGCCACAGGTGGCATGCAGAGCCCTCTCTGTGGGCACACGTGCCGTCACCCCAGTCCTAGGCCTTCAGCTGAGTTTTATAAAATCTTTTCACTTTAGGCCTCCGCCATGTGCAAAAAAAAAAAAAAAAAGGTTCAATCAATTTCAACTTCTCACGGGGAAAAAAAAGATCTTGCAAAGTTGGAATTGATTGATCACACTTTTTATTCCCAGTCTGCCGTGACCACCGCAGCCATGCCCACCCAATGGGCCACACCCACCCAATGGGCCACACCCACCTGGCACCCAATGATACATAAGTGGGTTTTGGGTTGCAGTTTGGGCACTTGGACTCTAAAAGGTTCACATCACAGTCCTAGGATCTAAGTGATTCAAGAACAGATCAAGGTCAATCTTGTTTTCTAGCTTGGCTTGGTGCTGATACCTGCAGAGATAGGAACATGGTTCCTACTAAGACCTGGATCTTAAGACAAGTAACTTAAGGTTCTCTAAATGATGCTTAAATACAACTTCTAGGATCCCTATTGTCCTGCCGACTGTGTTGCTCAAAACTGGTTTAGCAACATCCTGTGGACCAGACATTCCTTATGAACAGGGCTTTTTGACAGAGGTATTCTGCACATGAACACTTTCCAGGGTGTACAATTTTCAAGTGAGGAATTTTTTTACTTGACCAGGTCTTTCCAACCTTTTATTTGAAATCCAAACTGGGCATCTCATCTCTTAGAACAGCTTAAGTGGCTTGGTTTTGTTTCACTGGATGAATATTTCTGCACATTTTATTGACACGTTATAATCTTTCTTGTTAATAGTTGCGTTTTATCCTTTGGCTGTTATTACAAGTTGTCCAGAGTACTGTTTGCTAATGGAAGGCATATAAATATTAATAGATAATAAATAAATAGATAATGAATACTAAATAAATAAACCATGGCATTTATTTGATTCTTAAATTGCCCATCAGGCTTCAACAGCAACAGCTGTGACAGGTCATAAGCTAACCTTGTAGATTTGGTTAGTTTTGCCAAAGCACTGGGAAGGTGGGGTGAGCGTTAGATTGCCTCTTCTGGCTCACAAGGGGGAAAAAAAGGCAGCCAAAAAAATTGGTGCACAGCTTTGTAACTTACAGCACAAAGGCTGCCCAGCACAGCAGGCCCAGATGTTTTCCTCTCAATCCAGTCTGAGCATATTTGTCGTCTACTTAATGGAGACAGCTGTTTTTACCAAACAAATAGAAGGAAATGCAAAACTGTAGTCCTGGTTTTCAATGCAAGTGCAAAAAAGCTGGTGCTGTTTACATTCTTTGTGTAATATACATCTTAAGCTCTGCACCAAGAAGAAACAAAGGCCACGGCCAGGTGTTCCTGCATGCATTTATGCTTTTTCAGATGCTGCTATGCAGCGAGGCATGTGCCACAGTAGAATACCAGATTCTTCTTCCCACCTACCCAAATTCCTAACTGGGACTTGTCTGTATTTCTTCCACAAGCTCTGGGCTCTTGATCCCAATTCTGTCTCCATCCCCTTGTTTCTACAAAGCGATTGATTTCACTGGACCAAGACCAAGCCTGTTGGTATGTTCACATTAATGACAGCTCTGGTTGAGTAGCAGGGAGGAAGGTGCTGTTAATCAAGTGCTCTCAAGGCTCTTGAGCAATGTTTTCCTTCCACTAAATTGCTGACTCTTGCTGCATGCATTGTATAGCAGAGGACACAGTCACCTCCTGGGGGGGGGACCCTGAAGCGACAAAACAGCATTTTTCACTACTAGACAGAGGATTCAACAGGGACTAGCTGCTCTGCTTTTGGAAGCCTGTTTGCATGTCAGGGGAGAGGAATCCTTTACCAGTGGTAGTACTACATAGTGTATCAAAAAATGGGCTGCCGCTGATCAAGGGCTGACTTTCATATCGGAATAAAAGGAAGAAGCAGAAAGAGATATTGGCATTGCTAGCGCGCGCGCGCACACACACACACACACACACACACACACAAAAGAAAATGCAGTCATAGAATGAAATCCCCTCATTGGCCCAATGAATATTGCTTCTTTGCTGGTTGCAAGCTGAATTTCTTCTTAGTGGAAGGGTATTTTTGTGCCTGTCTATTTTTGTTTTTCTGGGAAGATCTGCTACTAAGATGGATCAAGATCTGAGAGGCACTTTTCTGAATTTCATTTGCAACTGACTGTATGACTAGACCTCACTTAAAAGGTGTTAGAAGTGCTAGAGCAAACAATCTCCCCCCCCCCAACTGAGCCAGGACAAACAGACAGAGCACCTGGTGAATGGAATTCTGAGTGGAAACTTAATATCTTCTCACACCATAGAGTTACCTGATGTATACTTTCGATATAAAGCAGCTGCTGTATATGTAATGTGACAAGCCAATTTGTACCTAGTATATTATTCTAGAATAAGTTCAGATCAGGAAAGCCAGAACTGGCCGCAGTTCCACACAGCAAAGCCTTGGAGGAAAGCCTGCCCTTAAAATGAACACGGCCAGAGCTTTAAAACACGATCATAGTATCGTCAGTTATTCCTTAGACCTGCCGCCTCGTCACTTGCAACACCTCTTCACGATTAACCTGCCGGACATGGTAGAGCGGACTGGGCTTTGCTCGCTTCCCGACGGTGCGGATCTGGCTTTTGATTCTGTTGGCGAAGCGGGAGGGGGGGGCGGAGGCGAGACGGAACTTTGGCTTTTATTCGGGGAAAAGGAAATGTTGATCTAAAGGAGCAGGGGAGCCTGTGACAACACGCGCGCCGCACACTCGCGCAGCATCGCTGTCGCCGCCGACGCGCACACAGCCACCCTGCAATCTCAGCCCGGCGCTTCTACGGCTCCGAGCCGCTTTCCTCTTCCTCCTCCTCCCGCACAGGCGTGCGCGCACACACAGGGACACACATACACCACACACACAGAGAGAGAGGGGCACACGCACACATGCGCCACCACCGCCACCGCCACCCGGCGCTCTCTCGCAAGACTCCGGGGTAGCGCAGTCGGGCCCTGCCGCCCTCGTCTTGGACGCAACGACTGCCCGCAGATCCTGCTGCCTCGCCGCCAGGCGCGATCGTTTCCCGCCGCCCGCTCATCCCCTCCCCGCCCCAAGCAACGGCCTCTCTCGCCACGCCACCGGGGAGCCTCCATGTGTTTGGGGGAGAGGCAGCCGCCGCTGGTCGCTGAGTCTCTCCGCCGGCTGCTTCCCGGCGATCGTCGCTTCTCTTGGATTCCCGAGCGCCAAGGCGAGGCCAAAAGCAGCAGCAGCAGCAGCAGCGGCTGGCAAAGGATTCCCGCCGCCATCCCCCGCCCTCCAGCGGCAGGTGCAGCCTCAGCCGGGCAGCCTTCGCGCTCGCTTCTCCAGCCGCGTCTTCGCGCCTGCCTGCAGCCTTACCTCCCCCGGCAGCCCCACGCCGCTGAGCCGGCGAACCGTTGCCGCTGCCGTCGCCGAGTACTGGCGGGCGGCCGCCGCCGCTGGCCTTGCTTTCAGGTTTGGCTTGCTGGGCATGGTGGGGGTGGGGGAGAAGAAGGGGGAGGATCCCTCCGGCCCGGGTTAAAAGTGCAGCGGAGGTTGGGGGCTGGCTGGGAGAGCGCGGGGAGGAGAACGCCTGGGAGCCGAGCTCCTTCCTGCCGCCCGCTTCCAGATAATAGCCAGGGAAGGGAAGGGGCGCTGGGTTTAGACCTTCCCCAACTGGGATAATGGCCAGGCTGGCCAGAGACGCCTCCTGAGCGCTTGTCTCCTTTCCATCTAGTGCGGCTTCCCCTCCTCCCCCCCGCTCGTCGCCCTGCCCCGGCTCTGACCATGATGGACCTGAAGGTGGACGAGGAGGAGGTGGAAAACGGACAGCCGGTCAGCATGGAGGCATTTGCCAGCAGTTCCACGCTGCACGGCCTGTCCCACATCTTCTCCTACGAGCGCCTCTTAATCAAGCGCATCTTCTGGACCTTGTGTTTCCTGGGCTCCTTGACCGTGCTGGTCTTCGTCTGCAATGAGAGGATCCAGTACTACTTTCACTACCCTCACGTCACCAAGCTGGACGAGGTGGCTACCACCCACATGACTTTCCCAGCCATCACCTTCTGCAACCTCAACGAGTTTCGCTTCAGCCGAGTGACCAAGAATGATTTGTACCATGCTGGGGAGCTCCTCGCCCTGCTCAATAGCAGGTGGGTCAGAGGATGGGGAGGGGGAGCCCCCGCACACCCATGCCCTGCAAGAGTGCAAAGCCCGAGGTCCCGAAGCATCTCTGGGATGCCGTGCAACAGTTGGTCCACTTGTGGCCATGATAGGAGATGGTGTGTGTGTGTGTGTGTGTGTGTGTGTGTTGGGAAGTGTTTGAACTGTGCGCTGAAGTGTGCAACATGTATATTTTCATACTGTGATCTGACACACATTTGAGAGTGTTTCTGGGTGACAAGCTATTTAGCACTGGCAGAATGGAAAACTGTTTCCATATTGTTGCCAAGAAAACTGCACGGCTGTGTCTATAAAGTCCGCAGGAGTAGAGTCCAAGTTGAGGGAGGCTTGACTTTATATACTTGGTCACTGACCTGGGTCTCGTATGGCTTTGGAGGTGATTTATGTCTCTGTTATACGGACAGCCGATCTTTTTCCAGGCTATCTGCCTTGATTCCACAGCAACAATCCTGTAAGGTAGGGAGGACTGAAATTGTGACTGCTTCAAGTCACATGGTGAGTTTCTATGGCTGAACATGGCCAGCTCTTCTTCAAGCCAGACGTGTGGCCCATGCACTTGACTCCTTTCAGATGCAGTACATATCACTGTAAAGGCTGTCGGCCGCCCATTTGTGGCAAAGAGTCCCATATGACCCCATGGAGGCTGCTTTGATTCTGTTCCCTATTTTATTCTGTTCGTGCACTTTAAGGGTGATGTGCTCCCACGTTGTGGACTGAACCACAAGTATTTCTTGTACAGCTGATTATATTCTTGACACAAGGCAGCTAATGTTGTCTGCTGCTTGAACTCCCCTGTTTTCAGATTCTTGGAGCTGAGATCTATCTGTAGCTAGTCACGAATCAGCCTGGGAGGGCAAATCAGAGTTTGGGCATCCTGGATATCAGCTGCACAAGGGCAACAGGGAGAGCCGCTTCTGAGAGGAAACTGAGGCCATTGGAAGCTGAGGTTGCCTACTGCATGTTTTCTGCAAGCTACAAAAAGCAACTCCTGAGTCAGGATTCCAAGAGGTCCCCCCAAAGCCCCCAATTCCATCTTTCTCATCTCAGCATATTACTGCCCTCTACTGGAGAGAATTGCAACTCCCCAGCATGTAAAAGTACTGTAACATCTCCTTTGAACTGAGCTCGACTCCTATGAATTAACGAACATATCGATGTTGTTTTCTTGGCAACCATACAAAAGTGGTTGGCTACTGTTTTCATCCGGGATTTGTTTTGACTTCCCGGTCTAGACTGTAGCCTTGGGATTACCTGGCAGTCTCTCATCTAGGACCAACCAGGTTCTGAGTTAATACCTGAAACCAAGTATTGGTCAACTTGATTAGGCCACCTCAGCCAGGTGCTTCCATGTAACTTGGTTCAGTTGTATTCCTAAAGCCAGAAGGAGAGGATGAAACTTTCTGTCAATTAGTTTTTATGGATTTTAACTCAGGATGGCGTGAAATTTAAATGGCGGGTGGATAAGAGCTAGTACTTTCATCTTCATGTTGCAGAACTTGCTGCTGTGATGTGATCTGTTCTAAATGGTATATGCAGGACTTTTTACAACTAAGAGGCTGTAGCAGAATTTTATTTTTTCAGTGCATCCTATATCAGAATGATTTTTCTCCATTCTCTTTTTCTATTGAAGTCCATGGTTCAATCAGTTCTTGGAATTGTATTTTATCAGAGTAATTTTATTGTTTGAATGACAAATATTTCACTACAGAATCATACGTGCCTGGAGCAACTAATCCCCATTGCCTATCTTGCTACCTGCTCTCTACCTAATGAAGTAGACAAAATATGACTGTAGTCCTGAATCGTGGAAAAAAAGCTAATTTTACAAAATGTCCCTTTTTCTTTCTTTCTTTTAGAGCTGTTTTTCTTTTTTGGGCCAAAATGCCACTATTTCATAGAGTATAACAAATTGTCCTTTATTTCAGAACATTAAAAAAAAACCAAAAAGAACTAGTTGGATTAGACAAAAAAAAAAATCCAACCCTATTAATAGTAGCTGCCAGCCAGATGGTAGTGGAAATTTTAAAAATCTAAAAACAGACATTAAAAACAATTGGCCTCTCTTCCAGCCCTGCCTTTTCCAACGAGGTGTGATGGTATATTGCCACTGATCAAGGAGGCTTTGTTTAGCTGTCAGGGCTCAGAGCTCAGGATAGACAACTCCTCCTTGCCTTTGCTTCTACCTCTTTTTAAAGCTGCCTAATTTAATGGTCGTTAATTTTGTCAGGATTGGTTTTGTAAGTTAAAAATGAAAAAAAAAACCGCTGCCCTGAGTTAAGCGAGTGGTCCATCTGATCAATTGGGTTTCATACAAATAATAAGAGACGGTTTGGTGTAATGTTTAAGGCACCAGCCAAAAACCAGGAGACTCACCTCACAGGATTGTTTTTGTGGAGAAAATAGGAAGAGGAAGGAGTATGAGGTAGGTTCGCTGCCTTGAGTTACTTATAAAGTAATAAAGGTGGGATTAAAAAAAATCTAATAAATAAGTAAATAAAAATAGAAGTGGCCAAATCGGGGAACAGCGTGGGAGTGGAATCCAAAATTTAGGGCAGGCTTGGTAGCCTGGCTTTGCTCCTTGTAGGCCCTAATGGCTTGGATTTCTTGCTACCTGCTTCTGTAAAATATAAAATATATGTTCTTTTCCACAACTATAATTTGGGGAAAAGAGAAGAAAAAAGGGGTGGCATAAGCAGCTTGCATGTAAGTATTTGTAGCAATTCGACCTCTGGCACTGATCTAATGTTCTCTACGTGCAAAATATGCCATCTGTTAATACATCAGGGTTTTTAGAACTAGTGTAGATAGTACTGTATATGTGTTGATTGTGGGCGATGATATAAAAGTCTGACGGTTTCCTATTCTTGGCTCTCATGACAGAAGGAGCCTTGCACAAAGCCAAGAATGGGATCTTTGAGGGGTTTGAAAACTGATACTCCTGCCCTTCCACCCCACAAGCGATAAACTGCTCTCCTTTTCCCATTGGTCCACTACCAAAAAAAGAGATTTTGGGATCTGGATTGTTTTGCATATTTATGGAAAATAAGCAACCTATGCCTAACCCTGATAGATATGCTTATCCCAAGAATCAAATTTACTAGTTTCTTAATGGGGAATACGTTTCTGATTTGTTCTTTAATTTTGCCAGCTGAGCGACATTTAGGGTTGGCCATAGGTTTCTCTGAAAACTATAGAATTTTTCACATCTGAAAAAAGTGCCAGCTAGATACTAATTCCTTTATGTGCCAAGAAGCTAACTGGCTACTAGCTGATATTAGTCCCACAGCACTGACCAGGTTTTCTCAGCCTGAGGCCGTCCAAATAGAGCGGAATGACATCTTCCAGAATTCACCACTCAGAGTTTAAATACATCTTGAAACCATTAGATAGAAGAAGGTTCTGAAATGTCAATCAAGTAATACTAGTGAATCCATCCTATACAATTGAACGTTCCAGAGCTCCTTGGAATGGTGGCATTTTGCCCTCTCTGGACAGCCAGGGAAAACCTCCAGTCTGCTCCCTATGCCCAGCAACCTGTTTATTTCCTTCTTACTCCAGAAATCTGCTTAAATGTGTGATACTTTATTTATAACCGTTATTGATTCCTTTTGTAAACAGAAAGTAGTTTAGACATGCAGAAATCAACTTATCAAAGAAACTGTCAAAAGTTGTTCCGGGGATTGTGCTAGCCTAAGTCATCCAAAAGCAAATAAAATGTTGTATTTGCAAGTGTTACTGGCCAGTGTTTCTGGCCACTAAATAGCTGTAGCATCCCAATCTACCTCCTTCTTTATATAAACATGATCTGTATGCTGCCTCACTTCACAAATGTTCTACCAATTCTGTATTATCAAAAGGATCCAGTAGAAGAAAATATATGCAGCTCAGGGTTGAACTATGGAGTCCTTGGTATACTCTGAGTTTGTTTGTTTGCTTGATTGCAGACCTTTTATTACCTTACTAGGTAACATCATCAGTGCTAGTAAGTTTGGGGTTTGCATCCTGTTTATATGCAGTAGTTTACCCTGTCAGTGTGGTATGATTTTCTCAAAAAGGACTATAAGTTACAGGCCATACTAGATGCACTTATAGTCAGGAAATCAACATTACACATTTGGGTACGTTAGAGATTTAGGGACTGACATGATTCCAAGTTTCAGCAGCATACTTTGCAATTCCAATTGATTCTAATAGCCTGCTTTGTTGAACAGGTGCAGACAAACTGGGCAACATCCAAATTTTGCATTTGCAATTTGCACTGATTTGGCATATGCATATGTATGGGGTGGCTTGTACTCAAAAACTTTTATAGAACAATAGAAGGCCCTGAACTGTGTTCTTGACCACTAGAAAGCTTCTTCAGGGCCTTCATTGGACTTTTATAATTTTTCCAAGCATTGCCCACACTGTTCTCTTCTAGTCCTTATAGACAAGAAACTAGCTTTAAATCAAAGTGAGATTCTGAGAATTAAAGGTGTCCCAAGAAACGCTATTGAAGTGGCAGATTTTTACATTCCTACATTAGCATTTTGATGGTTGTCCTAGTAGGAGAGCATTCCTGTCAGGTAGAAAAGTAAACAGTGCAGCCTAAGTGGGCCCTGTCACTGCCCTTCTGGCCTTCTGCATGGGCCTTAACCCCTGGCTTTGCCGGCTGACTTGAGGTCCTAATGGAAATGCTCTGTGCTGGGGGTGGCTGGTGGATTAACAGGAAATAGGCCACAACTATACTATTCTTGTTTGTGGTTTTCTGGTTTTGGACCTAGTCTTGTTAATTTTAATAATTACTTTAATTGTAAACTGCCCAGTGCCCCATTGTTGAGTGAGATGAGCAGCATATAAATTTAATACATAAATAAACTGTAACGTCCAAAACGTTGTGGTTGGGGTTTGAGTTTGGAGAGCTTAAAAGAAGGAAATATGTGCTTTGAGTCTTGCAAAAGACACCCATTAAACCCGCTGATGCTTCACTCTATGCCTTCCCACCACCATCACTGTGTCCCATCTTGACTGCTGCCATGTTTGGAACATAGCTTTTGACATTATTTAGTACAGGCTTCAAGCCAGCTGAAATTCCACCTCTCTGCTCTAATAAAACACATTGTTAGCTTTTGGCCTGGGATATTCACGCTTTCCTTCTCAAGTCTCATTCCAAGCTCATGCTATCCTTGCAAAGGATGATCCTCATCCACCAAGCAGTCTAATGAAGAAGCAGGCTGGGTTGAAACATTAAAGCTGACACATCCTGTACCCTGGGGAGATGGGAAGTATTGAAACCCCTTCTTCGATTCCCCAAAGAGACATGACTTGACTGCTGTTAATGAAGCGGACACAATGTCTATTGGTATTAAACATCCACAGGCTGTGAAGGGTAAATGCATACAAGTGTGCGCAAGGCTATGCATAAACATTTTGACTGTCTCTTTCCAGAATATAAACTCAGTACACTTACAGCCTCACTGTTTCACATGCACTCCCTTCTTTATGACAAGAGTTATCATAAAATCAAGGGAACAGCCGATATCTGCCTTTTTTTTCCCTAGTGTGTAGCTGTCGTGCAGGAGAACAACATCTTGGTTGCTAATGTAAAATGTGTTATGCCTTTGGAGAGTGGAAAAGCTGCCTCAGTGGCAAGTGGCTGTTTCTTTTGCTTTTTTAGGAGTAATTATATAATCTGAAAATGCCTGGTTAGTCTTGCAAGGAGTGAAGAACAGTTGCTTATCTTCACAGAAGAGTCTCAATGTGAGGTTTTAATTACACTGTGCTTTCGCTGCTGGAACTGAGAAGTCCCAGGTGTATCTCCAGCATTCATCTGACCATCTCACCATCTTACAGATGCTTTGCCCAGGAGCATTGGAGGGCTTTCTCTGTGAACTGCACCAGCCCAACCAATAGGGAGACCCAAACAGAACCACTGTGACTATGCTCTGGATTTTTTCTCAGGTATGAGATTCCGGACACCCAAATGGCTGATGAGAAACAGCTGGAGATCCTGCAGGAGAAGGCAAATTTCCGCAACTTCAAGCCCAAACCTTTTAACATGCGGGAGTTCTCAGACCGAGCTGGCCATGATATCCAGGAAATGCTCCTCTCCTGCTTGTTCCGTGGGGAGCCATGTGGTCCCTCTGACTTTAAAGTGGTGAGTGTCTGGCTTCTTTTTCTCTGAAGATTGTGAGGTAGGGAGTAAATGTTACATTTGGATCATGTTGGGTATCCATAGAGAGAAGAACCTGTGTTGTGCAAGGTGTTGGCATCATTGTGGGGGGGGGAAAGGAGGCACTCTGCTGTATTGACTTGTTCTGACAATGCAGATAGGCGTATTTCTTTGTTATTGATTACATATACTTACAGATTACTACAGCACACTAACATGAAGTGTTTTACAAGAACAGGCAGAATAAAAAACATAGCATTTTTTTTAAAAGCAAGCAAGCAAACAAACCTCAGCCCACATTGTACAAAAGCTGTTGCAGAATAAAATGAAAAAAACAAACACCAAACAGAAAATAGAAGATCAACCCAACATCAACCCAAATCAACCCAACATAGTGCCCAAATGCCTCTTGGAAAAAAAAGCCTGTCTTAATAGTCTACTGAAAACCCCAACAATTTGAAATAGATCTCAAGGGGTAAGCACAATTTTGGGGCTATTCTCAAAAAAGAGGCATCTTGCTCACTTTTGGGGTGGGGAATCTTATGCATCCTTTTTTGAGAAGACCTCACAAGATGGGCATTTTACAGAGGAGATGGACCTCAAGGTAAGCAGGAGCTGTGCCTTTTAGAGCATTATAGATTTACACTAGCTATTTGAATTTTGATCCAGAAACCTACTGGCAACCAGTGCAGTGACAATTGCACAGGTGTTATGCTGTAGAAGTAACATACCTCCAGCAGCAGCAGGACTGTTAGAATCTGAATCATCTTCAAAAGCAACCTAGTGTAGTGTGCATTATAGTAGTCTAATTGCAAGGTAACAAGAACATGAGTCACTGACATAAGGACTTCTTCGTCAAAAAAGGACTGCAGCTGTTGAAGTTGTGCCAAAATTCCCATAGTCTTGGCCTCCCTCTACTGTTCAAGCTGGAGTCATGAGAACCTTAAGTCACAGATCTGGTCTTTCAAGGAGAGTGTGGTCCTTTTAGACCTAATCTAAGAATTGGGGAAAAGACTGTTTATCTACAAACAGCACTTCCATCTTACTCTGATTCAGTTTGATTTTTGTTGTTGTTGTTGTTGTTCCATCTAGTTCCTCATAACTCAAGGCAGGAGTCTTATACCATTCCAGCCAAATGGTTGTCCAGTCTGTTTTTGAAAACCTCCAGTTACAGAGCACCCACAACCCCAGGAGACAAGCTATTCCATTTATCAATTGTTTTCACTGTTGGAAACTTTTCCCTTAATTATGGGTTGTATCTCTCTTTGACCAGCTTCCATCCATTCTTGTCCTGCCCTCTGGTGTTGTAGAGAATAAGTCAATCTCTTCTTCTTTGTGACAGCCCCTGAATTATTAGGAGACAGTTATCATGTTCCCCTGAGCCTTCTCTTTAATAAGCTAGACTACTTAAGTTCCTCAACTGTTCATCATACGATTTAGCCTCCAGACCCTTTATCATCTTTGTTGCTCTTCTCCGCACACTTTCTAGGATCTCAACATCTTTTTTGTAGCATGGTGAGCAAAACTGGATACAGTATTCCAAGTGTGGTCTCATCGGTGCAGTGTAAAATGGTACTATCAGTTCTCATTGTCTTGACAGTATCCCTTTGTTGATGCAGCCTAGGATTGCTTTTATTTTTTTTGACAGCTGCAATGGTGGTGCACTAGGACACCTAAATCCCTCTCATAGTTACTATTATTGAGCCAAGTACCACCTGTACTGTACCTATGCATTTTATTTTTCATGTCTAAGTGCAGAACTTTACTTTTTTCACCACTAAACTACCTCTTAATGGATAAGATCCATTGCTCAAATCTGTCAAGATCCTTCTGGATCTTGAGCCTATATTCCAAAGTATTAGCTATTCCCCTCACCTTGGTGTTGTCTGTAGATTTGATGAGTTCAACTATAAGTTCAACAAGCTCAACTATTCCTCCCTTCCAACTATCAGTTGGAACTGCCCTCCTAGGAAAGATCAGGATCGTCATAAAATGATGCTCTCAATCTCACAAGTGGTGCAAAATAATTGCACCAAAATGTGTCATTGGACCAGAAGTGCATTCCCTTCATGTGGATCCTGATGACAGTCATTCAGTGGAATGACCCATGCCCAAATCTGAGATGAGGGATCTAGATAATTCATTTCACCTAGGATATTTGGCAACCGAAGCCACACTATCTTCTTCAAAAATCTTCCCTCTAATGAGAAGATTACAAAATGGACAAAAGTTGTCGAAAATTGCTGGTTGAGAGATCCTCTGTTAAGAGGGGTGCACCACTGCCTTCATCAAGGCAAATAGTTGTATCCCTTTTCCTTTCCAGAATGAAATTGCTGGGTCCAATGCATGATGATGGGTCTTAAGCTACTCACTTCCTTAGACTATGAATTCAAAAGAATCCAGGATGATTTCTCAAGATTTAACCTCACTTATTTTGTTGTACTGAAATCAAATGGCATCCAATATAAAGTGAACATGAGTAATGCTATCCACAAAAACTTCAAAGCATATCACAACAGCCTGCAAGAAAAACTTCCTCAGCAGAAGGCTGTGGATAACTTTTTATAAGGCACTGGACAAGAATCTGTTCTTAACATCTCCATGTTCAGTTGCATTCAATCTTCATTTCCTTAATATTGATCTAGGCATCTCTTTTGACATTTCAGCTTCTGGAGACCCTTGATTACCCAAGAAGCAGGATCAGTGACTATAGAGAGGCTACATGGCAGCAGTCTTGTCCAAAACCTTCCCTGTCTCTGAGTTCCAGAGTTCAAAAAAGTGTGTGACAGAAGTTTCTGCCTGGTCCCTGGGAAAATCTTCCAAGCATCTTTAGAAAACCCATAGGGTCCATCAGGCCATCCTAATTGGTTCCATGCCCTTGCAGAGATAGAACATAATCCATATATTGACCATATAATAACCTGATCTGATTATCTTGTCTTTTAATGTCCGATCACATCTCATCTGCTCTAAGGTCAACACCAGAATTAACATGTGACTGCCTGCATATGCCAGCCTACAAGTCACCTGGGACAAACTCATAGTTACCATGGCGGACGTGCCATGCTAGTTCTGTCTGAATCCCACACTCAAGGCATAGACTGAAAACCCCCATTGCTACAGACATAGCTTTGGGACTCCCAACACCAACCTGATAATGAGATTTAATTGTTCAGGCAAGATTGCTGCTGGATAGCAGAATGGTCAGTACACAGCAGCAACCATAGTTTGACTCAGTGGCCCAACTTCAACTTTCAGGCATTCATATCTGGTTATCTATAAAGCAGCATATCTAGTCACAACTAAAGTGTCACAAAACATCACACACACATACACCAACCTTGGAGTTGGGGCTGCTGAGCCAAACAGAGAAGGATAAATCTTGCTATGGTTATATCCATGTCTGTTATATCCAATTATGCTTCATTTCAATGATGCATGGCCGGTCTGCACACTCATCCATCACCAGGTTTTGGATGAATGTGGTCTTACCACACAGAAACGTGACATTCAACAGCAGTAGGCTGAGGCCTCCTTCCAGACACAGAAAGGAGGCAAATATGGAAGCAGGCACTTGCAACAAAATAAGTCTCCTTTCTCCTGGAAGGGCCAGACCATTGCATCCAGCCATACCCCTACCAATAACCCTTCACTGTAGCAACTTGTTGCTCAACATCAGTATCTTCTGAGATTTGACAGATCCCTCTCAAATTGTCCCAGACTGTTTTCATATCCTATACTAACCTACTCCCATTCCACATAACCCAGTGGGGCAACAGTCTGAGACATCACTCATGCTATCCTGTTTAGAAACTTAATAAATGCAGGATGGGTTTCCAAACAGCTTTTTTACCCAGCTGTGTGCTCCTTAACATTTGCTTCCAATTTTGTCCCATCATGGGTTCACTGCAAGGTGACAGCAGGACCATGCAGGATTGCCACCTTAATTCTGTGCCTTCTGTCCAAGTTGGTGACACCTAGTCTAAGTTTAATTAATATCATTTGACATACATAGTTAAAAGCTGAAATAATTGCCCACCAATTTAATCAATTTAAATGATTGGTTGAAAAAAAAACCCCTCTGGAAAATATATACAGGAATCAAAGAGAACTATTTTAAATAACTAATATACTTTGAGAATCAAAGATAACATGTTCTAAATACAAGTCCCTATGAAGCAACAGTTGAAGACAGCTACCATTTCAGATCCCAGATATGAGTTTCTTAAGGACATCTGTTTGAGTTGTGTGTGAGATGAAGAATGTTGGAAGAGATAAATTTAGACTGATCCAGTAGGATTCATCTTAGGGCAACAACTGGGAACTTGGGCAACAGGTACCTTAACTTTCAAAGTGTCGTTTTGCATCCAGTATACAGTGTGCCTATGGTATATGCTAATGCCTGTATGTCTCTATTAAATGGGATTAATTCAAGGTCCAAATTTATTGATTAGAAGACTACGTAAATGCAGCATGTTATTATCTCTGATGGGTGGCGACTGCAATTCCATGTTGTTGTCACCTTTCTCCTTCCCCTTCGCCCCCGTCCTTCTCTTTCCCATATGTTTGCAAAGTGTGCTTTGTTTTGCACTGTGCTCACCTAGTTCTTCCAGTAAAGCTATCAGTTCATGTCGCAACAAGAGGCTTTGTCGGCTTGTTGCAAAGCCAGAGGTTGAACTGAGATTGAGAGGGAGTCACTGGCCTAAGATTGCCCAGCTGGCTTCCCTGCTTAAGGGAGGACCAGACCCTGAATCTCCCTGCTCCTAGTTGAGCATCTTAACCACTATACCGTGATGTCTCCATTGTATAAAGAATCTTAAAGATGTGTTGATGATCCAGAGCAGAGTTAACAAATAGCTGCTGCGGAAATAATTTACCATTCTGTATCCTCAAAGGCAAAAATTGTAAAAACTGTTGGAAACCTGGATTTGCCTAGGTATATGGCAATGAAAGCTGTGGCAACTGTGTGGACAATGTGCTATGGCATTGTGATCCAAGCTGAAGCATACATGTCTGTGGCTTTGGAAAGGTGCTCTGTTTGGGGGGGGGGATATGCAGACTTAAATAAACAACAGGGGGGAAAACTGTTATGGGGAAAAGTGGCTGTTTTCTAGCTTCTGCAATTTGGTGTCTCTTTGCAAAGAAATCTCTTGTAGTACGGTAGTAGCTAGATACAGCTATTGATGTGGAGGGGAGGATACGAGATACGTTTATCAGCACCACTGAATTGTTTTGATGCCCACTGCTGTTGGTTGAGGTTAGAGCTTCAAGATTGCTGCAGAACAAAGGGTTCTAGCTTGCTATGATGGGCTCTGGATATCATGGGAAAAAATAAACCAGTTTGTATGTGTTTGCTTTTGCATTGGGCTACTATTGTTGGTTTGTCTCATCCGAAGAGACACTGTGCAGACTACAGAGGCTTCTGTTGCCATTGCTGAAGTGGCCTAGCTGTTTAAGCCTCTCACTTCTAAAGGGAAAATCAGAGCCAAAAAAAGTAAAGATCTCCAATAATGACTCAAGTTTCATTGTGAGGGAGCAGGAAGAATTAAAATGAAATAAAGAATACCAGGTTAGGAAGCAGGTCTCCAGGGATCTACAAAGGTTTTGCCATCCACAGATTGTGTGCAAATAAGAAAAGCAATTCCCCGGTGTGATCAGTCAGCTCACAAAGGAGCAAATGATCCATACAAGTCCAGGTATTTGATCCAAACAAATTGGTAGAAAGGAAGGCTTCCATGAGGGATATGGAGATGTGGCATTTAATGGAACAACAGTATATTCTCCGTACTGTATTAATTACACAGACTAAATAGATTTATCTATTTTTGTTTGGTTTACCAGAATATTCAGTGTTACTGGATCGCCTGCAAGCTAGTCTGCCTGCCTTAGCCATGTTTTGCCCCCCTCAAGTGGAAACCCTAAATAGCCAGTATTGATACGCACACATATTACATGGGGTATAGCATGAGAATTGATTCTTAAAGTCCCTTGCTCCTAAGAAGCGATTTTACAAAGCCAAACTAACCTTGGGAAGACAAAAGAGCAAAAAAGGGGAGACATGCAAAGAACGTCTCCAGACATCACTGCATACAAGTAAAGCTTGATTATATGATTGGGAATAAAGACAAAGGACCAAACACTTGTCAACAAATTTTCCAGTGTGTAATTTATTTTCATTTCACAGATTGTTATTTGCAGGTACATTATAGCTCAGGAGCATGGCATATAGGAAGGAGCATGGTAGGTGGGGAGGCAGGCATTAATCCACTGCCTTAGCCTCCTTCAGCTGTTCTATGTTTAATATTTGCAATATTGCAAGGAGAAAGGCTTCCTAATGTGGTAAGTAAGCCATATAAGCCACGTATGTGGATATCTTTTCAGGACTACCAAAATTCTCCATCCCACACATCATGACCTCGTATGGTCCCAGTCTATTTTGCCCCCAGGCACAGACCCACACATGTAACCTACTCTAGGTTTGGTCAACATCATTTGATGTACCTAGTTAAATGATGAATTAATTGCACACCAATTTCAATGAATTGTTATGTAAACTAAAAAGATCCCTCTGCTTAGGGGCAAACAATGTAAAAATAGAGTTGCTTTGAAATGAGATGGGTAGTAAATAAATTTAATAAATAAAAACACCACATTTAGCTGTAAGACAGTGATGGCAAGCCTATGCCACATAGATCACAGTTGACACACCTTGCCATTTTGGTGACACGCCAAGCCCCTGGACCAAGAGGCAACCTTGGCTCTTTTATGACTTGTGGACTTCAACTCCCAGAATTCCTGAGCCAGTGCTGATTCCTGTGCTGGCTCAGGAATTCTGGGAGTTGAAGTCCACGAGTCATAAAAGAGCCAAGGTTGCCTACCCCTGCCCTGGACCCTCTGGATGTCACGTGAGAGGGCCCTGTTCTCACATGGCCTCTGAGGCCTCCAAAAATCATGCAAACGTTTTCACACAGTTTCTGGACACTTCAGAGGCCTCATGAGAACAAGGCCCTCAAGGCCTCCAGAGCCTCTGAAAAGCACATGAGAACAGAGAGGGCTTTCTTACTCTTTTCAGAGGCTGCAAAGCTATGTAACACCATTCTCTGAAGTTTCCAGGCCTTATGCAACCTGGAGTTGGTTCAGATAGGCATTTTGAAAAATATTTACAATTATGTATTTATCAGTGAAATAATACATTTAAATAATTAAATTTATTACTTTTTGTGATGAATTCTCTCTCTCTCTCTCTCTCTCTCTCTGTGTGTGTGTGTGTGTGTGTGTTTGTGTGTTTGTGTGTGTGTGTGTGTGTGTGAGAGAGAGAGAGAGAGAGAGAGAGAGAGAGAGAGAGAGAGAGACAAGCCCATAAGGAAATTGTAGTATTTGTGGAGAAAGGCACATTGTGTATAAGAAGCAAAAGCAAAATGGGGTCAATCATATAAAGAGCACTAAAACTTGATTCAGCTGAGGTTGGTGCAAATGGGAGGCCTCAAGCTGAACAGTGGCCTAAGCAAAAGAAGTAATAAATAATTTTGATAGGAGAGGTTTAAAGAGAGCTGAGAGGATAGAAGGGTGACTGAGAAAGGCCAGAGGGGAAAGGTTACAGTAATGAAAGAGAGAGATAATCAAATATATAAGTTTTAGGGCAAGGGGTTAGCAGAAAGATGTCAGATATTATCTTAGCTTATGACTGGTGGGCATCCTGTTTTGCTTGCTTTATAGCTTCTGAGATTTTGATCAGAAGTTTCACAAAAAGCAGCCACCTTATCTTCATTTCCTTAAACTACAAACTTGCTCCTTTAAAAAAAATGCCTGTCATCCTCCAGATGCTTAATGTGCCCAGTGCTAATTTTTGTAATGGTGTGGTGCCACTGAAGTACTGTCTCTAGCTCTATGAACCTCTTCAAGGTAATTTATAGTCATTCTCAGAGTCCTTGTGATATGTTCTGCCACATAAAAAAGTAGGATCTTTGTGAATTTGAGTCAAGAGCACCCCAATTGTAAGAAATCCCTTTTGAGGGAGGTGAGACTGGGTTCTTTGTTATGTACGGCTAGGGTAAAGAATAGTTTAATCTGCTGTGTTTTTACACTTGTGTAATATATCATTATTTCATTGTAATAGCAGAGATATTTTCACATTTTATTGTGTGATATGATTTTTGTTCTGATATTACTGGTTTTTATTATGTTTTTTATGTTGTTCATATTGTGCATCGCTCTGAGAATTTGGTTGGAGAAGAGTGCAGTTTATAAATTTAAGAGAGATATAAAAGAATAAATAAAATTATAGAAATATGGGAACACAAACAATCTTGTCATATGTCTCCCTAGATACTACCATCCTTGAAAATTTAGAAGCCAGGATTTAGAGAGAGTAATCTAACTGAAATAAAGATTTTCAGTTTTAGGGAAGTACACAGAACTTCTCAAGAAGCTCACAAGTAAAAGCTAATGAGACACCACGTGCTTCCAATATCTTATTCTTTAGACCACCCCTGCAGTATAGCAGCTGATACCTCTTTCTCTAGTTAAGTCTTATTTCAAAATTCTCATGTGGAAAGCGGGGAGGAACTGTGATTCTCCAATTTTATTTAAGTATCCTGATGCTTGGCAGTGCTGGCCATGCCTGATGGAAACTAATGCCTTGTAACCACTGGATGGACACAGGTTGCCTAGCGTACTCTGACTATAAGCTATTCTTTTTTTGAAAGCTCTGAAACATATCCCATGTCTAATTCAGAGCCAATGATTCAAAGCTGAAAGAAAAGACTTTTGCTTGGACGTATGGATACATGGATTAAAAAAAGACACACTTTTCACATATGATCCTCTACCCATAGCATATTCAGCATTGAAAAGTCTTTATCATCTTGGTCAGGAAGGAATCCCAGGTTTGTTCTGTAGGGGCACCAGAGTTGTAGACTCTCTCCCTAGGGAAGTTTGATTGAGTGCTCCCTATTTAAGCTTATGGCAAATGGTTAACTTAAAAAGAAAGACCTTTTAAGTGTATTAATTATGGTTTCTATTTCCCTCCTGGCTCTGTGGATCAGCAATGAAGTGGCAGTGGCAGTGGGGAGGGGATGGTTGCGTGCACATGACCACCTCTTGCACAAATGGAGCTTTGCGCGTTCACACTCTTGACTTCACTTGTGCAGTCCGATTCCCCATGGGCCGTAGACTGGTACTGGTCTGCGGACCCTGAGTTATACTATATTTTAACTTGATTCTTTTTTTAGGACCCAAAACTGGCCTCTTTACATTTCCATAAATGATTTTTTAAAAAAAACAATACGAAGAAATCTTAGTAGTGACAATGAGATGTTAGAAAGAAATCTTACCAGGTTTGTTTCTGAGCTGGGAATAAAGAAGGCAGTTGCTTGAATCAGAGGTGAACTTTATTCCAAGAAAACTGTTTCCAATCAACAAATGTAAATCAAACAGAAACCATTGCTCAGTAGGATGCCTAAGTGCAAAGGTGCCACTTCTTGGAATCCCGGCTAAGTGCATTTTCTTAGAATTCCTGGAGGACATGTTCTTCCATGCTTTTGGGGGGGAAAAAAGGCAAGACTTTCCTATATAAGGGGCTGTTGATAGAGACTTAAATTGCGGTTGCCTCCAATTACTGATGTTTGTACATTGCAATCTCTTTGGGAAAAAGACTCCCCCCCCCATTTGATCAAAGAGATCACAAGTTAAGTTTTACAGAGGAAAAATGTTCACCCGAATATAGTTTCAGACAAGGAAGAGTGTTGCTCAATTACATTGGTATCTTCCATTACATTTTGATCTTCATCTATTCTAGAGCCTACTCTAATTTGTGGTTTTGAATCTTGATTTCAGCGGGAAGAATGTGTGGCAGGAAGACTTTGATTTCTTTTCCACAGAG